>NC_059289.1:20934526-21163768 GCF_017591435.1 Portunus trituberculatus
GCTAGCTGTTGATGACATCGTAATGCTTTATCCCTATTTTTGACAGACAGTAAGTGCCTAGCATGGTCTTATCTAACTTAAAAATGGTGCCCGGCGTTAGTAGAAAAAGGTGCAGAGTACCGTACTCACTAACTAGTTTTGCATACGTCCAAGGTGTCACTGGTGGCCGTTGCCTGTTACAGTTGAGCAGGGCGAATGTGCGTGATGCAAGAAAGGCGGGCGGTGTTCCTCCTGATCCTATTCATCTCAATATGCTTCATGCCCTCCACCTGCTAGCCTTCCAGCTTCCAATCTCTAGCCTAAGCCTCGTGTTGGCGTGGCTGTCGTGGCGTAGCCTTGGTGTGTCTGGGCGGTGCTAACCACTGGTAGAGGTGGAGGCACGGCTGCATTCTTGGTTGGGGGCTCGGCCTGCACGTGTCTTGCTTATTACCACAGCAGGACACTCTTCAACCATAGCAACACTTGCAGGAAGAGCGAGGAAGCAACACTGCAACATTGCCAATCCCACACCGGTAGCCCAACCACCTTTGGGTGACTGCCACCAACGCAGCAGCAACAGCAACATGTCTGGGGTCATCACCACCACACTAGGGGTGCTGAACCTGGGTGCATGAGACCCTTTGTTGACTGGATTCATTGTATGCAACTCGCGTGACTCAGGCTGTGTGCGCCCCACGATTATCGTTCACCACGCTCCGCCAAGGTGGTTCAGAAACGCTATTGAGGCGCATCTATGCCTCAAGCTTTGTATCCGACGGTCTTGAGAGCAGCACCGTCACGCCAAGACACTACCGCCTGCTTGTTGAGGTGCATCCCTGAGTCAGCTGTTGAGTTATAAGGCAAGTGCGGTAGTTAATGAAATGCCCCACATGTGTTACGCCGCAATGTCTGTTCTGTCAGTCTAGAACCAGTTGTTCCGGTGATAAAAAGCGAACAATCAGTCAACCAACCGCGTCAGTACAACTATCAGCTGCCATTTTAACACTGTCTCACCAATACCACCTGTTGAGTCTTTAAGACGCGTTAGCAATACAATACAATGTCTTGTATTCGCCCTTTCCTGGTTTCTTAGTGTTTAGCTATGCATTTTTTTCAACAACCACTACCCCCGCCGCCGCCATCTCACGTAGCGTGCTAGAGGAGCTTCGGCGAGGATAAGCTGCGGGTACCTTGAGGTTGCGACTGATGAAGCTCTCACATGAAGCTGTTTTTATTGGGAGCGAGGGAGGCAAGCGACGGCCACAACAAGAACAAGAATGGTCCCTGACGCCACCGCCCTGTTGTCCAACGGGCAGCCACGCGTGCACAAACTCCACACCCCTGACGGTCGTGCTGGCTGGACGGGCCTGTTGCCTGACACTCATGCCCATTCCTTTAAGAGAGAGAGAGTGTGTGTGTGTGTGTGTGTGTGTGTGTGTGTGTGTGTGTGTGTGTGTGTGTGTGTGTACACGCTCGCGCCGCAGGAATGTGTGAGTAGGGAGATGGTGGTAGTGTGGGGGAATCACGTGGCCAGGGTTATGTCCCCTTTCCCTAGCGGTGTGCACTTGATCCCAGTCAAGATCCCAGCACTAGTGTGATACTGCATGAGATGTTCATTATGCAGAACAAAGGACAGCTTGTATTGGTGGTGTTAGTGATGGTAGACACTTTGTGCTGTGTGTATTTGTACTCATGCTAAGAGTGAGTCAACTGTAGCTGCTCCTTGCCTACACATCGTTCATTCACAGTTATCATCACACACATACGTCCACGCGTAGGTTCGAATCCCACCAAGTACGGCCTTGAAACTTTGCCACACACACACACACACACACACACACACACACACACACACACACCGCGAAGTGTAGTGGTTAGCACGCTCGACTCACAATCGAGAGGGCCGGGTTCGAGTCCCGGCGCGGCGAGGCAAATGGGCAAGCCTTTTAATGTGTGGCCCCTGTTCACCTAGCAGTAAATAGGTACGGGATGTAACTCGAGGGGTTGTGGCATCGCTTTCCCGGTGTGTGGAGTGTGTTGTGGTCTCAGTCCTACCCGAAGATCGGTCTATGAGCTCTGAGCTCGCTCCGTAATGGGGAAGACTGGCTGGGTGACCAGCAGGCGACCGAGGTGAGGTGAATTACACAAGCAAGATCTGGTGTTGGTGGCAGATGAAGCTGGAAGGACAAGAGGACATGTAAAGATCAGGTAGAGGCAGTGTGTGAAGGATATTGGAAAATACAGTTTTCCACACAGAACGGAGGAAAAATGGAATGCATTGAGTGATGAAGTTGTTACAGCACATGATGTGCATAGCTTTAAGGAAAAAAATAGATAAATGGAGATAAGGAGACAGGACACTGAGCCCAGCTTGAACCCTGTACAATACAACTAGATAAATGTAACTAGGTAAATACACACACACACACACACACACACACACACACACACACACACACACACACACACACACACACACACACACGGCTCACAACCGAGAGGGCACGGATTCGAGTTCCGGGAGCGGCGAGGCATATGGGCGAACCTCTTAATGTGTAGCCCCTGTTCACCTAGCAACAAGTAGGTGAGGGATCTAATTCAAGGGATTGTGGCCTCGCTTTCCTTGTGTGTGGAGTGTAGTATGGTCTAAATCATACCCGAACGTCGGTCTATGAGCTCTGAGCTCGCTCCGTAATCGGTAGGGTTGGCTGGGTGACCAGCAGGTGATTGTGAACACACACACCCACCCATCCACCCATACGCAATGGATGGGCGGACACGGTATACCTGGACATAAAAAAGGCTTTTTATAAAGTCCCTCATGGCAGACTACTTTGGAAGCTGGAGAACATAGGAGGACTGAGAGGAACTTTGTTAGATTGGATAAGGGATTACTTGAAGGACAGAGAGATGAGAACTGTGATCAGAGATACGTACTCATTTTGGGGTAAAGTAACAAGTGGATTGCCACAAGGATCAGTGTTAGCCCCCATTATGCTCCAGGTATATGTATATGACGCACAAAATGGGGTATTAATTTGTTTGCTAATGATGCAAAATTGCTAAGAGTAATCAAAACCCGAGAGGACTGTTTGCTGCTGCAGGAAGATATAAACAAAATCTACGAGTGGAGTAAGAAGGGGAAATTAGACTTCAGTGCCAAGGAATGTCACGTAATGGAATTGGGAAAGAGTAAGAGAAGACCGGTATGGAATTATCTGATGGGAGAGGAACAAATAAAGAAGACTAAGGAGGAAAAAGCTCTGGGAGTGACTATACAGGAAAATAATAAAAAATAAATGATAAAAGTAAGATGATTGGACTGGCATATAAAATGTTGGCTAATATTCGAGTGGCATTTCAATTCATAGATAAAGATATGATAAAAAAAAATATTACGAGCATGATACGTCCAAAGCTGAAATATGCAGCTGTGGTGTGGTCTCCGAGCTCTTAAAAAATAATATAAGATTAGAACGCATCCAGAAGATTGCTACAAAGATGGTGTCGGAACTAAAAGACCTAACATATGAAGAAAGACTGAAGGAAATGAGACTGTTAAGCTTACAAGGTAGAAGAGAACGAGGAGAGCTAATAATGATGTATTAAATAGTAAATGGCATTGAAAAAAATAGACAAGGAAGACCTGGTGCTGGTGACTGAAGAAGCTAGGACAAGAGGACATGTAGAGAAGATTAGGATGAGGCAATGTGTGAAGGATATTGGAAAATACAGTTTTCCATATGAACGGTGGAAAAGTGGAATGCATTGAGTGATGGAGTTGTTATAGCACATAATGTGCATAACTTTTAAAAAAATCGGATAAATAGAGACATGGAGACAGGACACTGAACCCCGCTCGAACCGCGTACAATACAACTAGGTAAATACACTGTCAACTTTTCGTGATCAGATTCCCCTCTCAGGTGTTTGCAGGTGAGCGCCCCACACCTGTTCGTTTCCCTGCCATAGCCTCACATTGATGTATTGATGTAAATATGCTAACTTTTGTTATTGGTCATTGTATTCGTCGTAGTAATAGCAGCAGTAGCAGCATCGTAGCAACAAGAACTACATTAGTAATTGTAGTAGTTGTAGTAGAAGAAGTAATAGTAGTAGTAGTAGTGATGGTTGTGGTTGTGGAAGAGGATTGCTGCAGTAGTGGTGATGGTAGTAGAAATAATAGCACTTGGTGCGTGGCCATTGTAGTAATAGCAGCAACAGCAACAACAACTACATTAGTAATTGTAGTAGTAATACTATTATTATTATTATTATTATTATTATTATTATTATTATTATTATTATTATCATTATTATTATTATTATTATTATTATTATTATTATTATTATTATTATTAGTAGTAGTAGTAGTAGTAGTGATAATGGTGGATGGTTGTAGTATAGTGGTAATGGTAGTAAGAATAGTAGCATTTGTCGTAGCAGTAGTCGTTGTAGTAATATAGTAGCAACTTCCGTACATTAGTAGTAGTAGTAGTAGTAGTAGTAGTGGTGGTGGTGGTGGTGGGAGAAATGTTGGTGGATGATTGTAGTAGTGGTGATGGTAGTAGAAATAGTAACTGTTGTTGTAGCAGTAGTAATGGTGATTGTAGTAGAAACTGTAGCACTTTTTTTTGTAGTACTAGCGGTGTTGCTACCAGAAGTAACCAAAATATTAATAACATGTTATTATCGATTGCAATTATGGTAATACTAGTAGTAGTAGTAGCAGCAGTAGTAGTAGTAGTAATAGTAGTATTAGTAGCAGCAGTAGCAGCAGCAGCAGCAGCAGTAGCAGTAGCAGCAGCAGCAGTAGCAGCAGCAGCAGCAGTAGCAGCAGCAGCAGCAGCAGCAGCAGCAGCAGCAGCAGCAGCAGCAGCAGCAGCAGCAGCAGCAGTAGCAGCAGCAGCAGCAGCAGCAGCAGCAGCAGCAGCAGCAGCAGCAGCAGCAGCAGCAGCTGTTGCTGCTGTTGCTGCTGCTGTTGCTGTTTGCTGCTGCTGCTGTTGCTGTTGCTGCTGCTGCTGCTGTGCTGCTGTTGCTGTTGCTGCTGCTGCTGCTGCTGCTGTTGCTGCTGTTGCTGTTGCTGCTGCTGCTGTTGCTGCTGCTGCTGTTGCTGCTGTTGCTGCTGCTGCTGCTGCTGTTGCTGCTGCTGTGCTGCTGCTGCTGTTGCTGCTGTTGCTGTTGTTGCTGTTGCTTGTTGCTGTTGCTGTTGCTGCTGTTGCAGTTGCTGTTGCTGTTGTTGTTGCTGTTGTGCTGTTGTTGTTGTTGTTGCTGTTGTTGTTGTTGTTGTTGTTGTTGTTGTTGTTGTTGTTGTTGTTGTTGTTGTTGTTGTTGTTGTTGTTGTTGTTGTTGTTGTTGTTGTTGTTGTTGTTGTTGTTGTTGTTGTTGTTGTTGTTGTAGAGCACTCACTTTAAATTGGCACATCTCATAAATTTTCAATGGATTTATTATTAGTATTTATTTGCATTTACGTTTTGTAACAATCTGATGTTTATTATTTCTTTTTTTCATTCACAGGTAAGGCGAGCACGAGAGTGTGCGAGGGCGACGCTAGGAGGTGAGTGGCTGTTATGGAGGTGGGAAGGAGCACGAAAGGTATGTTGTGGAAGTGAGATTGTTGCAGGGGAAGAGATTGTGGTGGTGGTATTCATGGAATGGAGGTGATGACACTGTTAGCGGTGAGTTGATGGTGATGACGGTGGTAGTGGTGAAGGCAGTAGTTGTGTTACTGGTGGTTGTGGTCCACAACTAGAGAACCAAAGGAGACTGATTAAAAATGTGGAAGAGAGAGGAGATTAAAACTTTTAGCGTTACATTCACATTGAGTCTTTGATTAAGAGAGAATCTGAATTAGGTATACTTAGTAACATGGGAGATATAATGAATGATATAGGCAAAATTTTTAGGATTTCTAATCAGAATAGAACAATAAATTAACTTGATAAAAATTAGATTAAGAAAAATGGTTTTCAGAAGAGCATATAACTGAGGTTGATAGTGCAAGCCAATAAACAACTTTAAAAGCCTTATTCATTAAATGACATTTGTAGACCTAACTGCTTCTTGTAGCTTGCTTTCTATTCTTATGTTCCAAACTTGGCCACACGAACCCAGATCTCACCACAAGCCGCCAGACAGACAAAATTGCGTCGGTGGGTTACGTGACGCGGGACTGGGGAGGCAGATGTGGCGATCATGTGTGTGAGGGGACTGTAGGCTCGAGGTAGGGGAAGGGTCAGGTGAAGCCCGGTAGGATGAAGGCAGCGACGGGAGAGTGGAGATCCTGTCTTGCGTTCCCAACAGGTATTCGGGAAGGAAGGTGGGATGCTGGGGGAGGTGTTTAGGAGGGAAAGGAGTGAGGTTGGAAATGCAGGAAGGAGGGGAGAGGATGAGGATATTGGAGGCGTAATCGTCACCAAGACATCCTGTTTTTCAGACAGCTGAGCATCCTCCTCCAAGGTTTTTTTTTCTTTTCCATCAAAATAAAATCAGAACTCCATGATTTCGTCTCGTGTGTTCCCCCCCCCTCTCTCTCTCTCTCTCTCTCTCTCTCTCTCTCTCTCTCTCTCTCTCTCTCTCTCTCTCTCTCTCTCTCTCTCTCTCTCTCTCTCTCTCTCTCATTGAATGTTCATCGTGCGCGCGTGCGTGCGCGCCCAACACTGAGAGGGTTTAAAGATTTGTAGTAGGGATAGTGGTTGTAGTGATTCTTACAAGGCTTTATACGCCTTCATCCATCTACGCAAAACACACACACACACACACACACACACACACACACACACACACACACACACACACACACACACACACACACACACACACACACACACACACACCGTTTCCCGCAAAGATGTGTTGAGACTTGGGACAGTTTGAGTGAGGAAGTGGTGTCAGCAACGAGTGTGCATAGTTTTAAAGAGAAATTGGATAAGTGTAGATATGGAGACGGGGCCACACGAGCATAAAGCCCAGGCCCTGTAAAACTACAACTAGGTAAATACAACTAGGTAGATACACACACACACACACACACACACACACACACACACACACACACACACACACACACACACACACCCGGTAGCTCAGGGGTTCGATTCCCCGGCCGGGTGGAGATATTTGGGTGTGTCTCCTTTCACGTGTAGCCCCTGTTCACCTAGCAGTGAGTAGGTACGGGATGTAAATCGAGGAGTTGTGACCTTGTTGTCCCGGTGTGTGGTGTGTTCCTGGTCTCAGGCCTATCCGAAGATCGGAAATAATGAGCTCTGAGCTCATTCCGTACGGTAACGTCTGGCTGTCTCGTCAGAGACTGCAGCAGATCAAACAGTGAATTACACACACACACACACACACACACACACACACACACACACACACACACACACACACACACACACACACACACACACACATGTTGCTCAGTAGTAAAGGGGACGAGTCTGTGTTAGCCGCCATGGCTGGTCACCTGTGGGATTTTCCGCTGACAAACCGTAGTTACTGTCTCCTCTGAACAGGATTATGTGGTATGTGAGGTCACAATTTTAGCCGAAGATGGGTGATGAGAAGCTCTGAGCTCGCACAAACGACCGCTGATTGCGTGTCCGCTCGCGATCAAGCCTTGGTGGTGATGAACACACACACACACACACACACACACACACACACACACACACACACACACACACACACACACGGTAGCTCAGTGGTTAGAGCGCTGGCTTCACAAGCCAGAGGACCGGGGTTCGATTCCCCGGCCGGGTGGAGATATTTGGGTGTGTCTCCTTTCAACGTGTAGCCCCTGTTCACCTAGCAGTGAGTAGGTACGGGATGTAAATCGAGGAGTTGTGACCTTGTTGTCCCGGTGTGTGTTGTGTGCCTGGTCTCAGGCCTATCCGAAGATCGGAAATAATGAGCTCTGAGCTCGCTCCGTAGGGTAACGTCTGGCTGTCTCGTCAGAGACTGCAGCAGATCAAACAGTTAAACAACACACACACACACACACACACACACACACACACACACACACACACACACACACACACACACACACACACACCGCGTAGTGTAATGGTTAGCATGCTCGACTCACAATCGAGAGGCCCGGGTTCGAGTCCCGGCGCGGCGAGGCAAATGGGCAAGCCTCTTAATGTGTGGCCCCTGTTCACCTAGCAGTAAATAGGTACGGGATGTAACTCGAGGGGTTGTGGTCTCGCTTTCCCGGTGTGTGGAGTGTGTTGTGGTCTCAGTCCTACCCGAAGATCGGTCTATGAGCTCTGAGCTCGCTCCGTAATGGGGAAGACTGGCTGGGTGACCAGCAGGCGACCTAGGTGAATTACACACACACACACACACACACTAATCCAATATTCCTTAGCAAATTATATTTCTCTGAAAATTCTATCAATATGGCTTACCGGTTGATTGTTTTCTTCCATCGTCACTCCCAAGTCTTTTTCCTTCTTTACTTTTTCTAGTTCTACTCCATCTCCCATCTTATAGATTCCCACTGGTCGTCTTTCACTTTTTCCCATTTCCATGACATGGCTTTTGTCCACATTGAATTCCATCTCCCATTTTTTACACCATTTCCAGATTTTGTTTAAGTCTTTCTGTAGTATTTCACAATCCTCTTTTTGTTTTATGACTGCACAGTTTCGCATCGTCCGCAAACAGGTTTATATATATATATATATATATATATATATATATATATATATATATATATATATATATATATATATATATATATATATATATATATATATATATATGTATGTGTGTGTGTGTGTGTGTGTGTGTGTGTGTGTGTGTGTGTGTGTGTGTGTGTGTGTGTGTACCACCATCACACCTGTTGCAGCTGTTAGTATACCACAGCCACACCAGCAACACAACCACCTAGCAGAAGAAGGGAGGAGATGGAATTAGAGTAAAAGGAGAGAGAGAGAGAGAGAGAGAGAGAGAGAGAGAGAGAGAGAGAGAGAGAGAGAGAGAGAGAGAGAGAGAGGAAGGGGGGAAGAAGTATGAGTTTTTTTTTTTTTTCATTTCCTGGCCTATAGCGCCTGAAGGTAACTTTGAAGAGTATTGGAAGCGCTGTTAAGCCTCTACCCATTAGTGGCGCAGGCAATTTTATTTATAGTGGTATCGATATTAGGCCCAATATCACCACCCAAGCGCATTTTGGTAACTTTAAATGGCGAAGTATGAAGTGATACGTGGTGGGATTCGAAACTACTCGTGGACGTTTGCCCGATTCAACGCTCACCATCTATGCCACCACTATGCCACTGCATCCCAGTTTACATAAGTAGGGGTAAAAACGAAGATGAATATATATATATATATATATATATATATATATATATATATATATATATATATATATATATATATATATATATATATATATATATATATATATATATATATATATATATATATATATATATATATATATATATATATATATATATATATATATATATATATACCGTGGTGCAGTGGGACCGCGCGTGCTTTGTGGGGCCCCAAGGTTTTCAAGCGCATGGGTTCGAATCCGGCCACAGTCCGAGGTTAGGAAGGGTATCCACTGGGGAACGGCTCGGCTCCTAAATGCCAAAACCAAAGTCCTCCTGACTCCTCTGTCAGGAGGCACCGTCCTAGCCCTAATGATAGGGAAACCGGACGTAAAAAAAAAAATAAATAAATAAAATAAAATAATATATAATATAATATATATATATATATATTATATATATATATATATATATATATATATATATATATATATATATATATATATATATATATATATTATATGAGTATACACACACACACACACACACACACACACACACTCATATAATGTTTGAGCGTGTTGTTGTTTTGTGTGTGTGTGTTTAATCACTGTCGTCTGTTGGTCACCCAGCCAGTCTTTCCTCTACGGAAAGAGCTCAGAGCTCATACTGACCGATCTTCGGATAACTGAGACTACATTATACACCACACACACCGGAAAAATGAGGCCACATACTCTTGAGTTACATCCCGTACCTACTTGCTGTTAGGACAGTTAGGTGAACAAAAACTACACATTAGAGGCTTGCGCCGCTTGCCCATTTGCCTCGTTGCTCCCGGGACTCGAACCCGGGCCCTCTTGCTTGTGAGGACACACGCACACACACACACACACACACACACACACACACACACACACACACACAGAGAGAGAGAGAGAGAGAGAGAGAGAGAGAGAGAGAGAGAGAGAGAGAGTGTGTGTGTGTGTGTGTGTGTGTGTGTGTGTGTGTGTGTGTAATTCACCACGGTGGTCTGCTGGTCACCCAGCCAGTCTTCCCCATTACGGAGCGAGCTCAGAGCTCATAGACCGATCTTCGGGTAGGACTGAGACCACAACACACACTCCACACACCGGGAATGCAAGGCCACAATCCCTCGAGTTACATCCCGTACCTATTTACTGCTAGGTGAACAGGGGCAACACATTAAGAGGCTTGCCCATTTGCCTCACCGCCTCCGGGAGTCGAACCCGGGCCCACTCGGTTGAGTCGAGCGCACTAACCACTACGTTACGCGGTGTGTGTGTGTGTGTGTGTGTGTGTGTGTTTGATCTGCTGCAGTCTGTGACGAGACAGTTCAGAGCTCATTATTTCCGATCTTCGAATAGGCCTGAGACCAGGCACACACCACACACCGGGACAACAAGGTCACAACTCCTCGATTTACATCCCGTACCTACTCACTGCTAGGTGAAGATGGGCTACACGTGAAAGGAGACACACCCAAATATCTCCACCCGGCCGGGGAATCGAACCCCGGCCCTCTGGCTTGTGAAGCCAGCGCTCTAACCACTGAGCAACCGGGCGTGTGTGTGTGTGTGTGTGTGTGTGTGTGTGTGTGTGTGTGTGCAGATGTGTGTGCGTGGGAGCTAAGAGATTTGCACACGTGTAAGAAGTGTGGACCTGTGAGTGTGGGTGAGGGCATACGCTGTCAACCAATGAACCATCACCAACTCCACTACAACGACACCAACAACGACAATCACCACCATCATCACTACTACCACATCTGTAACAACAACAACAACACAATCACCACCATCACCACATCATCACCAACAACATTATGAGCAACATCAGGGAAGCGTGGGCGGGAGAGATGGAGTTATTGGAGGCGTTTCCGCCCACCTCACGCGACCTTGTCTTCCCCCCTCCTCCTTCTCCTCTTTCTCGTTCCTCCCCCTCCTCTTTCTCGTTCCTCCCCCTCCTCCTCCTCCTCTTCCTCGTCTATTTTTTATTGTCTTATTCTCTCTCTTCCTTTCTTCTCGCACCTTCATCTCTTGTTTTTTCCCCACTTCCTGGCAATTCTCTCTCTCTCTCTCTCTCTCTCTCTCTCTCTCTCTCTCTCTCTCTCTCTCTCTCGTTGATACTCAGTTTCTAAGGTTTGCGTTCCGTAAACGTCGCTCTGAATGTTGTCACATGCATGCTTTCGTGTGTGTGTGTGTGTGTGTGTGTGTATGAGAGAGAGAGAGAGAGAGAGAGAGAGAGAGAGAGAGAGAGAGAGAGAGAGAGAGAGAGAGAGAGAGAGAGAGAGAGAGAGAGAGGTCGTACCAGTGTAGTGGTTTACACACACACACACACACACACACACACACGCTACACGTCCGGTAGCTCAGTGGTTAGAGCGCTGGCTTCACAAGCCAGAGGGCCGGGGTTCGATTCCCCGGCCGGGTGGAGATATTTGGGTGTGTCTCCTTTCACGTGTAGCCCATGTTCACCTAGCAGTGAGTAGGTACGGAATGTAAATCGAGGAGTTGTGACCTTGTTGTCCCGGTGTGTGGTATGTGCCTGGTCTCAGGCCTATCCGAAGATCGGAAATAATGAGCTCTGAGCTCGTTCCGTAGGGTAACGTCTGGCTGTCTCGTCAGAGACTGCAGCAGATCAAACAGTGAAACACACACACACACATTGATTCATGACTTATCCTGCGTCTCGCCTCATCATCATTACCAGTACCACCACTATGCCTCCATCGTGGTCCCTAGCTCCATCGTCACCGGGTGCTGGGAGGACTGACAGGTGTGCTAGAAGTGGTGGTGCACCGGGCTGTCTTGCGGGTGTTGGGCCTTGCCCAATTAGGTGGTCTCCACAGCGCGTGGAGGCAGCCGCCTGCGCCCCGCCACCATGTATGGTGGACCGTGGCGAACCTGTTTGTCCACGTGGGAGTTTCGACGGAGTGGCGCCCATGTTACGACGACTGGGCGGAGCGGGCGAGCCTCGGCAGGGCAGTCACGGTACTCGTGGGTGCATAGACCCGATGGCCTGCTATGGTTGGCACGCCCCTTGGGCCTGCCAGGCTGGCGACGGCAGTGGCGCAGTTGGAGTGGGCGACGTAAGTCAGCCTGCTGTCACCATGCTTAAGGCAAGCTTTGGTGTTCTGCTACTTCAGCAACGCTCCACATCGATCAGCAAGGCTGTCAAGCCGGCGGTCAGCACACATGTCTTCACCTGGCGTATTGGTCTTACATGCATCAGGCATCGTCACGCCTGGGGCTGGTGTTACAGCCTGCAGGACACCCATCAACCTGGACTCGTTCCCCATAATATTGCTTGTGGCGTCCGGAAGTAACGCAACAGAGGACTTATTTTCTTTTTTTATGCTGGAGAGGAAACTGGCCAAGAGAGAGAAAAAAAAAAAAGGCCCACAGGGTTGCCAGTTCCTTTAAACATCATACGAGTTATCGAGAAGTGAGGGACAAATGTCTTGAAATCTCCTTCTTAAAAGAAGTCAAGTCGTAGTAGGAAGATAGAAATACGGAAACAGGTATGGAGTTCCAGAGTTTACCAGAGAAAGGTATGAATGATTGAGAATACTGGTTAACTCTTGCATTATAGAGTTGGACAGAATAGGGATGAGAGGAAAGTGAGCCTTGTGTAGTGAGGCCCCAGGAGGAGGGGAGGCATGCAGTTAGCAAGATCAGTAGAGCAGTTAGCATGAAAATAGCGATAAAAGATAGAAAGAGATGCAACATTTTGGCTGTGAGAAAGAGACTGAAGACGGTCAGAGGAGGGAGTTAATGAGACGAAAAGCTTTTGATTCCACCATATCTAATAAAACTGTGTGAGTGGAACCCCCACAAACTGAGAAGCAAACTTTCAGGCTGAGCAGTTGGCACCAAGTCTTGGTGGGCTGCCCTTAAGGCCTGTTCACACGAAGCGACTTTGGAAGCGCGACTGGAAAGTCAATGGAAGTCCATTGGAGTGTTCATACGTGGTCGCTTGTTGCTGGGCTGGAAGCGCGACTCGAGATATCCCTCGGTGAAGCGCGTCTTTTGAGCGACTCGGTTAACATGTGTTTCTATGAGGCCGTTCACTCAAGGCGACAGCTTCCCGCGTTTTCGTGAATATTTACGCCTCATTTCTGATTTCTGCCAGCAGCTCATCGAATGTTTTGATGGATATTCTCAGGTAGTTAAAGAACTTTGGTTCATATTCTCTTAATTTGGGGTAAAGGGTGCAGAACATACCATGGGTAAGTCTGTCATGTGAAATTGGGTGAACCCAATGTTGTCTGGGTTTCTTTTTCCGCCTTTGCCAGCGACGATAAATTATCCAGGCACACGCTGCTGCTTCTACGTCCATCACTACCAGACTGACAGAAGTTGGGGGTGGGAGGGGGTAGGCAAAGGTGGACGCGCGACTGGTGTCGCCATCTGTGAACAGTCAGCCCGCAGTCGCGCTTCCAAAGTCGCTTCGTGTGAACGAGGCTTTAAAGACCTGCAAGGCTTCTCACTGGAGGATCACATACCTCCACTCAACAAGGCCGACGGTTCCATCGCCCCAAAGAGCTGTGAGAAGGCCGAGGTGCTGGTCTCTCACTTCTCCCTTAAAATGATTGTCCCTGACCCTGGACGTCCTCCCCCTGCTTTGCCACAGCTCACCATCGCGACAATCGAGGATGTCATCATCAACACAGAGGAGGTGAAGAGACAGTTACAAGCTACTGACAGCAGGAAAACCTTGGGTCCAGATGGTTTATCACCACACGTTCTGAAGCACTGTGCCTCTCAGTTGGCTGCATCTGTCACTACCATCTTCCAGCTCTACCTGAGCACTGGTAAGTGACCCTCTTTCTGGAAAGTGGCTAGAGTAGCGGCCATTCATAAAAAGGCGACAAAGACGGAACCAAAAAATTACAGACCTGTGTCCCTCTTGCCTGTCTTTGGTAAGACTTTGGAGTCTATGATTGCCAAAAGAATCACCACCTACCTTGACTAACATAGACTCCTCAGCAACAGACAGTTTGGCTTCCGCGCACGGAGTGCGCCTCACCCCCACGGCACAAGGGAGGCTCGCACGGAGAATCACCTCACTGTTCCGTTCACCAGGACGGAGACCTTCCTCCGTTCTTTTGTGCCGAGATACACTAGGCTTTTGATAACTTATTGAGTGATACAGATATACACAAGGCTACTTTTCTTCAGAAGTTTAAATGTGAGGCCAATAAATGGCTAAAAGTGTAATAGTGTATTGTTTTAAATGAAAAGTGTATTTTTTAAATGAAAATATTTGCCTACAAAAAATGAATGTGTAGCTTTCAGCAAGGTAAATTAAAAAAAAAGTAAATGTGAATCTTTCAACAAAAAAAGAAAATTAGTGAAAAGTGAAAGGCCCCATGTATATTCAAGAAAGACTTTGCAACTAATAGCTTCTTGTATTATTGTGCACGCAGTTTTTTACTGGTTAGGTTATATTACTGATTTGTATTGTGCAATGCATTTCTCATGTACTAATGTTCTGCCAAAGTTAGTTCTCGGCATCTCACCGTGCACTTTTGGCAACTTACAATGCCATGTAATATTAACTTGTAAAAACACAAACAAAATAAAAACACGTGAAGAGTACTCCATACAAGGACGAATAAGGCCCTTGTATAGAGTTAACAGTTGGAGGGGCGAGAAAAACTGGCGGAGACGCCGCAGAACGCCTAGCTTCATAGAAGCTGTTTTAGCAAGAGATGAGATGTGAAGTTTCCAGTTAAGATTATGAGTAAAGGACAGACCGAGGATATTCAGTATGGAAGAAGGAGACAGTTGAGTGTCATTGAAGAAGAGGGGATAGTTGTCTGGAAGGTTGTGTCGAGTTGATAGATGGAGGAATTGAGTTTTTTGAGGCATTGAAGACTACCAAGTTTTCTCTGTCCCAATCAGAAATCTTAGAAAAATTAGAAGCCAGGCGTTCTGTGGCATCCCTGCGTGATCTGTTCGCTTTCTGAAGGGTTGGTCGTCTCTGAAAAGACGTGGAAAGATGTAGGGTGGTATCATCAGCGTAGGAATGGATAGGGCAAGAAGTTTGGTTAAGATCATTAATGAATAATAGAAAGAGAGTGGCTGACAGGACAGAACCCTGTGGAACATCAATGTTAATAGATTTAGGAGAAAAACAGTGGCCCTCTACCACGGTTGCAATAGAACGGTTGGAAAGGAAACTTGAGATAAAGTTGCTGAGAGAAACCGTAGGAGGGCAGTTTTGAGATCAAAGTTTTGTGCCAGACTCTATCAAAAGCTTTTGATATGTCTAATGCGGCAACAAAAGTTTCACCAAAATCTCTAAAAGAAGATGACCAGGAATCAGTAAGGAACGCCAGAAGATCACCAGTAGAACGACCTTGACGGAAATCATACAGGCGATCAGATAGAAGATTGCGAAGTGACAGATATTTAAGAATCTTCCTATTGAGGATAGATTCAAAAACTTTAGACAGGCAAGAGATTAAAGGTATAGGACGGTAGTTTAAGGGAGTAGAACGGTCACCCTCTTTAGGAACTGGCAGAATGTAGGCAAACTTGTTATGATACAGTGCAACAGGGTTCAGCTGCACTACCTTCTCGCTACTATTCTTTGTGATGTAGTATCAAGTTCCTTGTTATAACCATTATGTCTGATTAAAGACCTAAATTGGCAACCTTTGCTGTGCCCGTGGCAGAGAGCCTCAAGTATATTTTACCTGTGCAACAGACAACTGGACTCTGAGCTGCTCGACCTGCAAGACTGATTTATACCTTTCACGAGAGGTAACAGCAGAAAAGGGATGAAATACTTTTTATTTCAGTGACCAGCCAAGGAACTTTTTTTTTTTTTATTATTATTTATAAGGGGCTATCACACTGGCCTATGATACGCGGAACGCGGGCCATGGTTCTTGGTACGAAACCAGGAACACTATCACACACAAGCTGCCCGCGTTCTTGCTATGCTAGGCAATAGGCCCACCAACCAAGACAAAGCCTAATCAAAATAAACCAGAACAAAACCATGCCCCTTATATCTCAACCTGTGCTTTATCCTGGAACTGCATTTGCACTTCCTCTTGTTGAAGAAAAGTAAGTAAAAGAAACTAGAGAAAAGCTGAGACGTGCGCGATGGCAACTTTAGAGTCGGAGGTGGTTGCCATGAGCCCAAACTATCGACATGATATATTTATATTTTACCTTTCTAAATTGATGAAATATTATTTAATATTCCAATATGAAAAATTTTTTCACATTCTTTTTAGTTCAAATAAAAGGTTTTTATTGCATATATTATGTTTACTTTTCCATTGGGATAGCATATGGAGAACCGGGATGGATATGAAGCCATCCCAACTTGGTTCCGCTAATCCCGGGCAATTTCCAGCTATCTGGAGCGGATGTTCCTGGTTCCGCGTATCATAGGCCAGTGTGATAGGGCCTTTACTCTTTGTTCTCTCATTCAGGGCCGACCTTTTTACTATGAGCCTCTGTGCAAGTGATGGTAGTTGTATAGTGGTGGTGCTGTCTGTGTGGTGAAGAGAGGGATGAAGCAGCTGATATGGTGGCGGTGATAATGGTGAGGGAAAGTTGCTAAGATGGATAATAACAATTCTTGAGGTTTTATCAGCACCACACGTCGCCACCGCGTCAGAAGAGCTGGAGTTTATTGTCTTGGCATTTTCCAACCCCACCTCACATCCACCACCATTACTACCATTACTACCACCTTCGCCTCCCCCACCATTACCGCCTCTGTATACCACCACATGAGGGTTCAAGTGTTCCTTATCTCAAAGTATGGGCAGAAAAACCTTCCCTTCACATTCACATCAACTTCCTCGTACTCTTACACACCATTGCTGATGCTCCTTCTCCTCCTCCACTCGTTGTTGTTGCTGTTGTTGTTTTTTGTTGTTATTAATGCTATTATTTTTATTGTTATTCTTATTCACATCGGTACCTCTCCTTTCCTCATTCGTGTTTTTCGAAACCTCCTCCTCCTCCTCCTCCTCATGCGTCACCGTCAGCGTGGTGACAGTGCTTTCAACAGGAACGGTGCTGTAATCAATACCGCTGAAAGCACCACGCTTTCTGTCACGCCGTCCTTGAGGTGATGAATTCCGCCACCTGCTCCTGGGGCCCGCCATTCCCGTCCCGCCTCGCCCCGACGTCTGCTTCCTACTCCACCCAACACTAATTCAACCCTCCGTCCTTCACCCTTCCTTCCTTGCCCTTGCCTTAAGTCACATACGAGACGTCCTTCCCTCACACGTTTTACGTATTGCAACGTCAATCACACGTTAAATACTGGCACACTGAGATGCCTGTTTGTCCACATTGATATCGACTGTACGAGTGTGGGGAAATAAATGTAAAGTGTATGTAAAGGGAGAGTAATGTTATTCATTATCGTGAAACATTGCAGTAAGTTTCAATGTACTAGATACGGTGATAGCCTGCGTAGGACAAGTTCACGAATGTTGTTACTTAATGAGTGTAGCCCATGAAGGAACAGTAGGGTTGGAGATCTGATAGAAGTATCCAAGGGGTATAGGGGGTTATATCAAAAGGGACATGAGGAAAGTTCTTAGGATCAGTAGCCAGAATAGAACCAGAAATAATGGGTGGTTCAAACTTGAGAAATTTAGGTTTAGAAAGCAAATGGGAAGGACAGGTTCTCCAACAGAGTGGTAGATGAATGGAACAGACGCAGTGCCAGGTCAATGGAAAGCTTTAAAAGAAGATTAGACAAATTTATGTATGAGGATGATAGGTGGAATTAGATGGTTTTGTTCACATGGGTAGGCCTGAAGGCTTCTTGCAGCTTCATAAAATAGATGTGCTAGGGCAAAGGAGAAACGAGATGGAGCATGGAAAAGGTGGAGAAGAAACAGAAATCCAGAAAATAAGGAAAACTTCAAAACAGCAAGAAATGAATATGCTAAGGTGAGAAAGGAAGAAGAAAAGAACTATGAAAAGGACGTTGTCGAAAAATGGAAGGAACAACCAAAATTGTTCTACAGATTCATAAATGGAAAAATAAGACAAAAAGAAACAATAGAAAGGTTAAAAGGAGAAAACGGAATGGTGGAAGACCCAAAAAGTATGGCAGAACTGTTAAATAGTAAATTTCATGAGGTCTTTACTAAGGAATCCAAATTTGAAAGACCACAGGGTAATAGAGAGACTGTCTATATGAAAGAGATTAAAGTAACCAAGCTTGAAATAAAAAGTTGATGACGGAATTGGATGAGGAAAAGGCAATGGGACCGGATGAAGTCTCAGGCAGAATACTGAAAGAATGTAGGGAAGAACTAGCAAGTCCAATATACAACATCATAAAATGCTCAATAGAAAATGGAACAGTGCCAGTGGAGTGGAAAAGAGCTGAGGTGGTTCCCATATATAAGAGCGGAAGGAAGGAAGAACCTTTAAATTACAGACCGGTATCACTAACTAGTGTAATATGCAAGATGTGTGAAAAGTAATAAAGAAGCAATGGATTGAGTTTCTTGAAGACAACAAAATATTATCAAATAGCCAATTTGGTTTTAGAAAAGGTCGGTCATGTGTGACAAATTTATTGAGTTTCTACTCTAGAATAGTTGATAAAGTACAAGAGAGAGAGGATGGGTTGACTGTATTTATTTAGATCTAAAAAAGGCTTTTGATAAAGTGCCACATGAAAGATTACTATGGAAGTTAGAGGAGAAGGGTGGCTTAAAAGGAAGCACATTGAGATGGATGAAGAATTACTTAAGGGGGAGAGAAATAAGGACGATAGTTAAAGATATGAAGTCCAAGTGGAGAACAGTAGACAGCGGAGTGCCACAGGGGTCAGTATTGGCACCAATACTTTTTCTCGTATATATAAATGACATGCCAGAGGGAGTGAACAGCTACATAAATCTGTTTGCGGACGATGCGAAACTGTGCAGAGTCATTAAACAAAAAGAGGATTGTGAAATACTACAGGAAGACTTAAACAAGATCTGGAAATGGAGCAAAAAATGGGAGATGGAATTCAATGTGGACAAAAGCCATGTCATGGAAATGGGAAAAGTGAAAGACGACCAGTGGGAATCTATAAGATGGGAGATGGAGTAGAACTAGAAAAAGTAAAAAAGGAAAAGGACTTGGGAGTGACAATGGAAGAAAATAATCAACCAGTTAGCCATATTGATAGAATTTTCAGAGAGACGTATAATTTGCTAAGGAATATTGGAGTAGCATTTCACTATATGGACAAGGAAATGATGAAGAAATTGATAAGTACTAAAATAAGACCTAGATTGGAATATGCAGGAGTTGTGTGGACTCCCATAAAAAGAAACACATAAGAAAATTAGAGAGACTACAAAAATGGCTACAAGAATGGTTCCAGAATTTAAAGGGATGGCATATGAGGAGAGACTAAAGGCAATGGATCTACCAACCTTGGAGCAGAGAAGAGAGAGAGGGGATCTGATACAAGTTTATAAATTGATTAACGGAATGGATGAAGTGGATAATGAGAAACTGATCCTGAGAGAAGAATATGACTTTAGAAGCACAAGATCGCATAGTAAGAAACTAAGGAAGGGACGATGTCTGAGAGATGTTAAAAATTTAGTTTCCGCAAAGATGTGTTGAGACTTGGAACAGTTTGAGTGAGGAAGTGGTATCAGCAAAGAGTGTACATAGTTTTAAAGAAAAATTGGATAAGTGTAGATATGGAGACGGGACCACACGAGCATAAAGCCCAGGCCCTGTAAAACTACAACTAGGTAAATACAACTAGGTAAATACACACACACACACACACACACACACACACACACACACACACACACACACACACACACACACACACACACAGGACACAGAGAGCTTAGCTCGGTCCCTGTAATACACAAATAGGTAAATACACACACACACACCATGTAGTGTAATGGTTAGTGACTCACAATTGAGATTGAGTGTAAGTGGCGAGGCAAATGGGCAAGTCTTAATGTGGGTGTTCACCAAGCAGTAAATGGGTACAAGTTGTAACTCGAGGGTTGTGGCCTGCTTTGTGTGTGTTGTGTGTTGATGTGGTCTCAGAGAAGATTGGTCTATGAGCTCTGATCTGCTGAATGGGGAAGACTGGCTGGGTGACCAGCAGAGAGGTGAAAACAAGCGTGGTGTAGTGGAGCTCAACTCACAATGAGAGGGCCGGGTTGAGTCCCTTTGTAAGTGGGAGGAAATGGGAAGTCTTGTGGAAGAGAAATCAATCAGAGTTTCTTTTGGTGATTGAGAAGAGATAAGAAAGAGATGAAACAGATGTGGTGGAATGAGTGAGTGTTATTGAGGAGGTCTGTGGTGGATAACCAAAAGATGGTGGAACAATAAGATAAAAGACAAAGAACAAAAAAAGATTGATAGTGGATGGATGGAGTTTGAGATGAGAGAGTAAAGGGAATTGAAAAAAATAACAGAAGGTTATGTGGAAGATAAATGAAAGACTATAAGGAAAAGAAAGATTTGAAAATTGATAAAGTAAAAGAGGAAGTGGATGAAGAGTGGTTAAACAATAAATAGAAAGAAGAAGAAGTGGAAGAGTGAATGGCTTGCTGATATAGTATCTTGAATGGCACCAAAAGAAAACTCCTGATTGATAGCAGTGATGCTAAGAAAAGGAAAACCATTACGCTACAAGAAAAAGTGGACATAATTAAAAGACATGAGAAGGAGGCAGCAGCTGTGTATAAGGGAGTGAAGAAGAAAATGGGAAGTCCGTTACCAAGACAACGGGAGGTTGACCTTGAGGGCTCGTGATATCACAACAATAACAACTCCGGAGCCTTGAATGGGACATGAAATGCAGGTCACTTGAGTCTGCATCTGTCTGCTGATTGTCCTATTGCATTTCCTGCTCCGTGAGTTCTATAGACTGCAAGAGCTGATGGAGACAACATTGATGATGGCGGTCAGGCGGATTCTGGAACATGAGTTTGTTGGGAATCAACAACAAAAACAAGCTTGTGTTTCATATTCCTACATACTTGTAAATAATATAACAATATAACCTTTACTTATAAACTCCTAGCAAACAAAGAGCTGTGCCCTGGGCGAAACATTGACCTGCCCACCCTCCTGGTGGCTTCAGGCCGTCGGAACCTGCAGTGAAGTCGCGGAATCAATATATTCCTACATAGTTGTAAATACTATACCAATATAACAATATAACCTTTTACTTAACTGAATAACCATAAAAAATGATTGGTTGAAAACTCGATAATATGCTTTGAAAGTACAAAACTCGAAAGTTAGTACAAAATCGACTTACATCATGTTTCAGGAACGTAACTCTGACGTAACTCGGGACCTTACTGTATATATATATATATATATATATATATATATATATATATATATATGTAAACGAGGAGGAAAGGAAGAGACACAACGAACTGATGGCAGGAGCAAGGGAAAAAAATAATGAAAGGTCAGAGGAGCAGAAGAAGGCATTTTTTTGGAGAACTATAGGAGACAAGATAAGGAAATGGTATATAAAAGAGAAGGAAGAGAAAAAAAATGGAGCAAATTTAACTAGAAATTATAAGAACAAGAGATTAAAAATGATGTATACGAACATAGATGGGGTTTTATCAAGTAAATTAGAATTAAGAGATTACATAAAGAAAGAAGAACCAGATATTGTATGCTTGGTGGAAACAAAGTTAAATGAGGCAATGAAAATAGACATAGATAAAAGGTATAATATATGGAGGAGTAGTCATGATGATGTTAAGGAAAAAGATGGTGGTAAATCAAGTGGAGTTTGGGGAAGGAAAATAAGAAATACTGTATATTAAGATACATATTAATAAAAAGGAGTTAACAATCATTGGAACATATGTGCCATCAAAACAAATTCATGGACTAATCAAGAATATAAAGACATGATAAATGACACAATAAGGAGTCCTACAAGAATCATACAAGAAAGGAGAAAAGTGATATTAGTAGGAGATTTCAACTGTAAGGAGGTGGACTGGAAAAATTATGAAAGTGGTATGGGGGAAGAGGTCTGGAGAGATAGATTCCTGAACCTAATGATAGGTAATATAATGGTCCAAAGAATAAAGGAAAACACAAGATTCAGAGGAAATGATGAGCCGGAGAGATTGGACCTAGTTTTTACAAGGGATATACAAATGAACAATGATATAAGACATAAGTGCCCATTGGGAAAGAGTGACCATGTAATATTAGAAATGGATATAGAAGAGGGAAAGGAAGATAGACATGAATCATACAAAGGAGACTGATTAAATTGCAGAAAGGCTGATATTGAGAACCTCAAGAGGTATTTAAAAAACGTAAACTGGGAGGAGATGGAAAACTCAGAGATGGTGCAAGAGAAGTATAACTTATTTTTGGAAATATACAAAACAGGAGTCAGGGAATATGTCCCAAAATATAGACCTAAAGAAGAAGGAAAGAAAGATTGATTTAATGCAAGGTGTGCTAGGGCAAAGGAGAAAAGAGATGGAGCATGGAAAAGGTGGAGAAGAAACAGAAATCCAGAAAATTAGGAAAACTTCAAAAACAGCAAGAAATGAATATGCTAAGGTGAGAAAGGAACTATGAAAAGGACATTGTCGAAAAATGTAAGGAACAACCAAATTGTTCTACAGATTCATAATAGAAAAATAAGGCAAAAAGAAACAATAGAAAGGTTAAAAGGAGAGAACGGGATGGTGGAAGACTCAAAAAGTATGGCAGAACTGTTAAATAGTAAATTTCAGGAGGTCTTTACTAAGGAATCCAAATTTGAAAGACCACAGGGTAATAGAGAGACTGTCCATATGAAAGAGATTAAAGTAACCAAGCTTGAAATAAAAGAATTGATGATGGAATTAGATGAGGAGAAGGCATTGGGACTGGATGAAGTCTCAGGCAGAATATTAAAAGAATATAGAAAAGAACTAGCAAGTCCTATATACAACATCATAAAATGCTGAATAGAAAATGGAACAGTACCAGTAGAATGGAAAAGAGCTGAGGTGGGTCCCATATATAAGAGTGGAAGGAAGGAAGAACCTCTAAATTACAGACCAGTATCACTAACTAGTGTAATATGCAAGATGTGTGAAAGAGTAATAAAGAAACAATGGGTTGAGTTTCTTGAAGACAACAATTTATTATCAAATAGCCAATTTGGTTTTAGAAAAGGTCAGTCGTGTGTAACAAATTTATTGAGTTTCTACTCCAGAATAGTTGATAAAGTACAAGAGAGAGAGGATGGATTGACTGTATTTATTTAGATTAAAAAAGGCATTTGATAAAGTGCCACATGAAAGATTACTATGGAAGTTAGAGGAGAAGGGTGGCTTAAATGAAAGCACATTGAGATGGATGGAAAATTACTGGAGGGGGAGAGAAATTAGGACGGTAGTTAATGATATGAAGTCCAAGTGGAGAGCAGTAGACAGCGGAGTGCCACAGGGGTCAGCATTGGCGCCAATACTTTTTCTCGTATAGTATATAAACGACATGCCAGAGGGAGTGAACAGCTACATAAATCTGTTTGCGGACAATGTGAAACTGTGCAGAGTCATAAAACAAAAAGAGGATTGTGAAATAGTGCAGGAAGACTTAAACAAGATCTGGAAATGGAGTAAAAAATGGGAGATGGAATTCAATGTGGACAAAAGCCATGTCATGGAAATGGGAAAAAGTGAAAGACGACCAGTGGGAATCTATAAGATGGAAGATGGAGTAGAACTAGAAAAAGTAAAAATGGAAAAGGACTTGGGAGTGACGATGGAAGAAAACAATCAACTGGTAAGCCATATTGATAGAATTTTCAGAGAGACATTAATTTGCTAAGGAATATTGGATTAGCATTTCACTACATGGATAAAGAAATGATGAAGATATTGATAAGTACTAAAATAAGACCAAGATTGGAATATGCAGGAGTTGTGTGGACCCCCCATAAAAAGAAACACATAAAGAAATTGGAGAGACTACAAAAAATGGCTACAAGAATGGTTCCAGAACTTAAAGGGATGACATATGAGGAGAGACTAAAAGCTATGAATCTACCAACCCTGGAACAGAGAAGAGAGAGGGGATCTGATACAAGTTTATAAATTGATTAACGGAATGGATCAAGTGGATAATGAGAAACTAATCCTGAGAGAAGAATATGACATTAGAAGCACAAGATTGCATAGTAAGAAACTGAGGAAGGGAAGATGTCTGAGAGATGTTAAAAAATATAGTTTCCTGCAAAGATGTGTTGAGACTTGGAACAGTTTGAGTGAGGAAGTGGTGTCAGCAACGAGTGTGCATAGTTTTAAAGAGATATTGGATAAGTGTAGATATGGAAACGGGGCCACACGAGCATAAAGCCCAGGCCCTGTAAAACTACAACTAGGTAAATAAATACACACACACACACAGAAGACACACACACAGCTCACACACCAGGAGACACACACACACACACACACACACACACGGGACATCGTCGATGGCGGATGTGGTCGCTGAGCTCCAGAGCAATCATCTCTAATTCTACAGTTACCATTGCCTAAGAGTAACCAAGGTGGGAAAGGAGCTGGTAATGTTTGTCCCGTCTCCATATAGTCATGTTAACTGTTGATTAGCAAAATAATGTCCAGGAAGGTGAATATAAACTGTAGCCTGCGTTTGAGCCATCAGCTGGTTTGTTTACATCTGCGCAACATGGCGGCCGTGAACTCGAAAGATGAATCAGACTTCACAGGATTTCAAGGAATAATGGAGAAGAGCGCTTATGTGAAGAAAATTCTGGAGTTGGAAGGTAAAATTGAAAAACTGTTTGAAAAGTATGGGGGCCTGGAAACGAGTTATGACAATGTAATGAAAGAGTGTGCCGATATGAAGAAGGAAAATGAAGTACTGAAAGAGGAAGTTAAGCTAATTAAAGTGAATTGCGAAAAATGTGGAGAATCTCTAGGAAAAGTGATGGAGAAGCAGGCTGAATGGAAAAAAGTCAGGAAGTGGAAAGAAAGGAGGTAAATTACAAAGTTGCAAGTCTGGAAAAGGAAATCAAAGAGTCTGGGAGAAAACTTTGGGCCTTGCTGAAATTATAGATCAACAGATCATAGAAGAGAAGATTGCTGAGAAAGTGGTGAAGGTTATTAAATCAAATGAGACATTGGTGAGGAAACTGTAGACAAAAGAGATGTGTGGTGATATTTGGTGTGGAGGAGGATAAGACACCGAGTAAAATGGAGAGAGAAAAACATAAAAAGGTGATAAATAATATCATTAATGTGGTGCAGGAGGAGGAAAAGACCTAGTACAAGAAATAGAGGACTTCCATAGAATTGGAAAGTTCACAAGAGAAGGTATGAGGCCAATAAGAATCAAACTTAAGTCACAAAAGGATGTAGATGAATTGGTGGAGAAGTCATGGAGGCTAGCCCAGCAGGAAACAACAAGGAAGATTTGGTTGAGAAGAGATCTCGGTGAAAAGGAAGAGAAATGTTAAATGAGTTGAGAAAGGAGGCTTTGAAAAAAATGAAGAGAGGACAGAAGAGGAGAAGAAAGAGTTTTCTGGAGAATCTTGGATATGAGACTGAGGAAGTGGTTCATAACCCAGAAAAGTACAGCAAGAAAGGACTAAAGAAACTTACGTATGAGCGAATGTAATGTATTCCAACATAAATGGAGTGATATCGGGATTTTAGAACTCAACGATTACTTGAGGGACAAGAACCCAGATATTGTGGGTCTTACTGAAACAAAACTGAGAGAGGAGAAGACCTGATGATGGTTGGAGAAGGAAATATAATGTTTGGAAAAGAAATAGAGTAGGTAAGATGGGAGGAGGAGTGATGTTGCTGGTTAAAAAGATATAAAGGTGGATCAAGTGAAAGAAGGTATGGGAAAGGCAGAAGTGCTAAAGATCAGAGCAGAAACTAATGAAGGAAAAAGAGGCACTACATAGTGGTGTACGTACCACCTAAGACAAATGCATGGTCAGTACAGGAATATGAAGAAATGATAAGTGATACAGGAACATGTCTGGAAGAAATGTTGGGTGGCTGTGAACGAACTATAATGATGGGAGATTTTAATTGTAAAGAGGTGTGTTGGGAGGACTGGTCAATGGAAGGATCAGAGACAACATGGGGAAATACACTATTGACACTGGCAATGGAAAATGTGTTAACTCAGTGGGTCAAAGAAGATACTAGGTTTGGAGGAGAGGGAGCATCGTCAAGACTGGACTTGGTCTTTAGTACAGAGCCAATGGTCATTGAGGAGATGAGGGTGGAGTGCCCTTTAGCAAAGAGTGATCATGCAGTTTTGGAGTTCAAGGTGATAGATGAAGAGAAATCTAGAAGAAATGAAGAATATAAAGTGGGAAGATGGAATTATGCCAAGACAGATTTTGGAAACCTAAAGAAATTCTTTCAAGAGACAAATTGGATGAAATTCAAGAGTGCTAAGGAGCAAATGAAAAGTGGAAGGAATTTATAAAAATATACAAAGAAGGTGAGAAAAATTTGTACCAATAAGACAACATAGAGAAGTTGGAAAGCAGGACTGGTTTAACGATAGATGTGAAAAGGCTAGAACAAGAAAAGAGGATGCATGGAAGAGGTGGAGAAGGAAAAGACGGATTAAGCAGTGGGAAAGTTACAAAAGAGCAAGAAATGAATATGTGTTGATTAGAAGAGAAGAAAGAAAGAAACAAGAAAAGGATATAATTGATAAATGTAAAGACCAACCAAGGCTTTTTACAGACATGTGAACAACAACATCAAAAATAGAGAAAGTATTGAAAGTTTAGAAGTAAATGGAGTATGCAGTGAAGATCCCAGGAAATGGCAGAGGCTATGAATGGATGCTTTCGGAAGGTATTCACAAAGGAGACTGCTTTTGACAAACCACTGGTAATGGAACAGAAAGGGATTATGAAGGAGTTTCAAGTAACTGTGGAGGAGATCAAGAATATGATGGGGAGTTTAGAAGTGAGAAAAGCTGTGGGACCTGATGGGGTATCAGGATGGATTTTAAGAGAATGCAGGAGCAACTGGCAGAAAAAGTTTGTGAAGTAATTGATGCCTCATTAAGGGAAGGTGTAGTGCCCCAAGACTGGAAAAGAGCTAACATTGTCCCAATCTATAAATCAGGTAACAAGAGAGACCCATTGAACTATAGACCAGTGTCACTTACAAGTGTGGTAGCTAAGATGTGTGAGAGGGTGGTGAAGAATAGATGGACAGACTTCTTGGAGAAAAATGACATACTTTGTGAGTGTCAATTTGGTTTTAGAAAAGGGCGTTCATGCACGACAAACCTGATATGTTACTATTCGAGGGTGATAGATGTAATACAGGAAAGAGATGGTTGGGCTGATGGAATATATCTGGATTTAAAAAAGGCCTTTGATAAGGTACCACACCGGAGACTGATCTGGAAACTTGAAATGGTAGGAGGAGTGCATGGCAGTTTACTAAAATGGATGGAAGACTTTTGGTAGGAAGAGAAATGAGAACAATAATTAAGGACAGACCATCAGAATGGGGCTTGGTGGAGAGTGGAGTTCCACAGGGATCAGTGTTGGCACCAGTAATGTTCGCGGTCTACATAAATGACATGGTGGATGGGGTGTCCAGTTATGTGAGCCTATTTGCAGACGATGCAAAATTGTTAAGAAAAGTGAGATGTGACAAAGATTGCGAACTACTCCAGGAAGACTTGGACAGAATATGGAAATGGAGCTGTACATGGCAAATGGAGTTCAACACGACAAAATGCAAGAAAATAGAGTTTGGCAAGAGTGAAAGAAGAATCAGGAGTATGTACAAGATAGGAAATGAAGACATAAAACCAGTCATGAAGAAAAAGACCTTGGGGTGACAATTACCAATGACCTATCGCCAGAGAGACATATAAACAAAATAATTGGAGAAGTATTGAACTTATTGAGGAACATAAGAGTGGCGTTCGTATATTTAGATGAAGAAATGATGAAGAAAATAATTACTGCAATGATAAGACCGAGGCTTGAATATGCAACAATACAGTGGGCTCGAACTTAAAGAAACACATAAGGAAACTAGAGAAAGTACAGAGGGCTGCAACAAAAATGGTGCCTGACTTAAGAGATTTGACTTATGAAGACAGACTGAAAAGAATGCAACTTCCGACCCTGGAAAACAGAAGAGAAAGGGAGACCTGATAGCAATATACAGAGTGATGATTGGCATGGAAAAATGGATAGGGAAGATCTGTGTATGTGGAATGAAAGAATGTCGAGAGGGCATGGGAAAAACTAAAAATGGCCACTTATATGAGAGATGTGAAAAAATATAGCTTCCCTCATAGAAGGGTGGAAGCATGGAATAGTTTAGACGTGGAAGTGGTCAACGCAAGGAATATTCATGATTTTAAGAAAAAGCTGGACATTAATAGATATGGAGATGGGACAACATGAGCATAGCTCTTTTCCCGTATGTTACAATTAGGTAAATACAATTAGGTAAATACACACACATCACGTCTTCTCACAATTTAGCGATCATGCTTCCTCCCTTATTATGTTTAAACGTGGAGAAAGAAATGGTGAAGGAGTGCGTGGCTAATTCTGCTTTCCCATGGGAAGTTGAAGACCATGGGAAGGAGGAGGAAGAGGAGGAGGAGGAGGAGGAGATATATGACTGCCAGGGACAGACAAGTTGTATTGACTGGTTGATGGGGATAGTGTGTGTAGAATGATGATGACTTGTATCACTAGAGCCGTAAAAACATCCTTAAAAACCCTTGTAACTTTAAGTAGTGATTTACAAAGTATTGTTGGTGCAGGCAAAAGTGTGTAAGCATATGATCCTTATGTATTGGTAGATAACTTTGGCCTTCACTTTTGAGGTTGTTGCCACCACTGTCTTGGCTAGTGATGTTTATTGTTGTTACCATCTTTGTACTGGATGAAGAAACGCTGCTTGCCACTACATTGTACTGGTAGATCTTGACAGCTGTGGCTGGAGATGAAGGTTGGAGATGTGTGGGGTATTTAGTGGTAGGTACTTCAGTTTGTTATGGATCAGGAGGAGGGGGGGGTTGATAAACACAATTGATGCTTCTTGACTGTATTCTCACACATTATACAGCACAGCAATGTTGGCGAATAACGTGAGTGTTCTGTGATTAGATGCTGAGCGAGTGAGCACTGAGATAGTGCCTACTCAATCCGAGTGTCGAGAAGCTAATGAGTTTGAGATGCAAAAGAATGAGAGATGTACGGCGAGCTAGTTTATGCAGAATGAAGTGAATCAAGTAAGAGGAAACAGAGAATTGAGGTAGCCAATAGGAAAGCTAAAATTGACATATTTTGGCCAATTAGAGATGGAAGGAATTGACCTATCAGGACAGGTCACGTATGGAGAAGGAATGCGACTTAAGGCGTGAGGTTCTAGGGAAGCCGTGGTCTCGAGGAAGAGAATAAAGGTGTGATGATATATGATGAAGGAATGATGATGTCCACTACACTTATTCAATGTATGGAGTGGCAGTGTTAGTAATGAAGACTTGTGTATTGTTTCAGATCCTGCAGAACTTGGGCAAAGCAGACCGCACAATAGACGATGTGTTCGATGAGTATGATGCCAACTTCACCCGTCAACAGACCAACGCTAATCGCCTGCATAAGGAAGTGTCCAACTACCTGCGCTGCTGCCGAGGTGAGGTGCTTGCAGTGGTAATATACCCTTTTATAGTGTTCGCACTACTACTACTACTACTACTACTACTACTACTACTACTACTACTACTACTACTACTACTACTACTACTACCATCCCTGACCTGCTATGTACTACCCATTTCGGACATGTGTCATTGTGTCTGGAGATCGTGTCAATATTCATATTCATCGGCTAGTCCAGCGTGGAGTGGAGTATGGCCATACATATTCTGGCCCCTTTCACGGTGCATCTCCACTAGTTCTCAAATGTTCTAGTTGAAGTTGTATGAGGTTTTAAGGGTATTATTTTTTTTTTATTCTAGTGACAAGTTAACAAGATTTCTACATTATCAACAGGAAAAGTGTTTGAGAAACTAACTAATTATCTCTATGGAGTATGAAAATAGTCATGGTGAGAGAGCAGTGTTCCAGAATATCAGGCTGTATACATCTGTAAGACGAGGGCTGGTGCAGTGATGCACTGTCTTACAAGATGAGAGAATTGTAAATTATCAATCAGCTGTTCGAAAGTATATGATTTTTGTAAGTCAAGACTTATTTACATATGTTGTGCTTTTAAATCACACTTTTTTTCTTTGCGTCCATGATTGACATTTACGGATTATAGGAACACGTTTTTTTTTTTTTTTTTTACTGGGAGGAGGGGGCTATAAAGTCTCTTATTCTTCCTTTTTCTTCTGTTTTCTTCTATTTTTGGTGTTTTTGGGTTACCACACATGTACTGTTCCATAAATATTAGCCCTAATGCTTCCACCTCAAGGAAAGGTGTTTGGCAGCGATTGATTCCTCATGGAAAGAGAAACTGGATATCGTCCTCCACCCCGCCCACAAATTCCCATGAAAAGCCCACATGGTATGAAAAAATAAAAGAATACTGCAACTGTGGTTAGTGGAAAGAAACCTAACTTGTCATGAGTGTATCAGATTTAATGATAAGAAGTAAGGTACTGGAAAACAACAACAATACAATCTCTTATACAAAATGCAAGTTATGTTGTTAATCAGGTGTTAGTAAATGATTTCAGTAATTACTTATAATACTAGAAAACGAATAAACCAAATACATTAAGTGGATTGTGGTATATTTTAAACTAGTGTCAGTTGCAATGAAACTGAAGCCAGTAAATTATAAATGAACCAAAAATCCACCTTCATAATTTACCTTCACCACACAAAATTGTGATGATAATCATACTAATATTCTACTTTATTGAAACAATAACAGAAAAATCATAATAAAAAAAAAAGAAATTTATCATTCAGAAAATAGTAAAACTAATCATAAGCTATTCATACTAAAAAATATTCCCATGGTAATCATAATCATAAACTCTAATAATTTTTTTGATCATGTCTTTGTCTGGCTTTAGTGTTTAAGAAAATGGTGGGTGGGTTTTAAATCAAGACAAAGCAAATAGGCTACTCATAATCACAGGGTTTTATCCCACACAAAAACAAACATTTACCAGTGACTTTCCCAAAACTATTGGAGCTAGGGATTTGTCCATATCAAGTTCTTTCTTACAATAAAATTATTAAATAATATATAGGTAACATGTAAAATTTAGTAGAAAATGATCAATACACTTAAAAAAATAACAGCTAGGATAATAACCTGTAGCCAAATGATGTAAGGTAATTGCAAGTTATTCCTCTGGTGTCCAAGCCTTCCTCATCTTTGTATCTTTTTAGGCGATAACAGATCTCACAAGCTCAAGAAGCTCATGAAAGTGGCTCTTATCTAACCTCATTCACTTCTTGTAGCCTTCTTCATCTTCTAATGATGCTCCCTGAGGAACGTGTTATACTGGCTGCTTCTATTTAACCATTTCCATGTCCTCCTCCTCCTCCTCTACTGCTTTAATGTTATGAAGCCAAGTGATTTTCTTATTTATAAAGCAAGAAGAAATTGATACATAATGAACCCATTCATATGAAGAACTCTGTAGAAATAAGAAGTGGTGATGTGGCAGGCAAAGGTGAGTCCTGGAAATTGTTTTATGTCTTAAACATTAGGTGATTTAGGAAGTTGTGACACTGTGGTCACGCTGTACATTTACGTAAATTTTAAACACTTTAAGTGTGGCAACATGCAATTAACCATCGTTCACCATTACTGTTTTTTTTCCCTCCATGGCAGTCTCGTGGTCCTCACATGCCTCTTTTTCATTTGATTACCTATTTACCAATTAATTCATTTGTCCCTTATCTCTACCTTTGTCATATAGGATTGTTCTGTGTATGTCATCTCATTGTTGCATTTTTGTTTTGTTGCATGTACAGTATTGTCCATAGGGCTCCAAACTAGAAGAGCCAATGTCAAAAATCCATGTTTTAAGAAAAATGCATTTTAAATATTACCTCCTTTATTAAAAATCAGGTGATTACAGCAAATGAATGCTAGTGTAGCTCCCTGGAGACGTGGACAACATTGGCCATTAAAGCACTGATAGACTGATAAATTTCTAGTTTAGTGGTGTGCTTATCTACAATCAGCCAATTTTTGACATTGCCCACTTTTAGCTCTCATTCCTAGCATTCATGTTCATGACTGTTATTACATTCATCTGTTATTCAATTGGATCTACACATACTAGACCATATACTGTAACATGCTTCATGCATTGCCTCCATATGTAGCCCGATCAACTGAACACACTGAATAGCCACACACCACACCATGTACTCTTTTTTTTTTTTGCAGCACTGCATGGGGCTAGCAAGGGGCTGTACGAGACCCTGATAGAGGTGTACGAGCCAGAGTGGGTGGGACATGAATTGCTTTATGCCCAGGCCCAGAACTCTGACATGCTATGGACTGACTTTTGCCACAAGCTGCAGGACCAGACCCTCACCCCACTCACTGCCTACCAGCAGCAGTTCCCAGAGTTGAGGGTGAGTGACCATGCCTCTCCTGTACATTTAATTTTCTATACCTTATACAGGTAACTCTCGATTTACACGATAGATGCGTTCCAAGAGGCATCGCGTATTTCAAAATTTGCATAAAACAAACTTGTAATTATCATAAAAAAAACAATAGATAATAGGGGGGATGCGGGATGTGGTCCAAAAAAATTCGTAAAAATTACTCTATTTATTTAGCTAAATTAACATGTTTTTATTATTTACCATTCTAAATACTAGAAGTGTATTTAAAGTAAAGGGAAAAGCAAGAAATGATAAGAGAAGGCAAAAAATAATAAGAGAAAACAATAAAACAAAGAATATGTAAACACAACACTCACTGCATCACTGCCTTCACCACTCACACCACAGTTAGTCACCATCTCCGGAGCTTTTCCAGTTTATCAAAACTCCACTTCTCAAAAATAACTCCACAATATAAATAAAAGTAAACACTAGTAAAAAAATAAACGCAAGACGCCAATGTCTTCACCCCTCACAAGCACTCACCGTTGCTCTCCACCTCTAAGTCAAGGATGTCATCATCCACCTGCACTTCCTCTGCTTCTGCTGCTTCCATGGGATCGTCCACATCCTCTTCTAGTACTACATCTTCCACTGGTGTTTTCTTGAAAAACTGCAGCATGATGGTCTGGCGCTTTTTCTTGGAAAATTCTTTTTGCATCACTGTGTAGCAGAAGAGTGCATCCATGGCTTTTCTTGTTGCTGTGCTGCTCCGCTCCACATTGGGGTCCATTTCCTCTAGCATGGCAAGACCTCATATTTCTCCAATTTCTTGGTGAATTATAGGCAGATTGAAGAGATTGCGTCTGTACTCGGTGCTGGCAGGCTGCAAATGAGGCATGGGAAGAGGAAGGAGCAGCGGAGCTCTCACCTATCGGCCAGCTGCGGAACTCTCTGGCGCGCAGTTTGAAATTGTATGTGGCGCTTAGTTTGAAAATGTGGTTGGGCCAAATCATGTATAGGCAACCCCTGTTTAACGAAGGGGTTACGTTCCTAAAAAACACTTCATTAACCGAAACTTCGTTAAGCGAACCGATTATAACAAGTATAACCCCTGATTGGAACTTCCATTGAGAGTAAGCAAAGTGAGAGTGCATCATAGTACAGTGAAAGGTTTAATGAAAGTAAAAATTATGAAGTTAAACATTTAGGTAGTTTAATTTAAGTCATTATAATGTACACTAATGTATGTATGTACGTAACTTTATAATGTTGATGATCTTAACTTTATGAAGGGAGGGAGAGTGAAACGGGAAATACGCTAACCGGCAACCTGTGGAATGTAAACAAAGTGCGCATCATGGTACTGCATACAAAACTTATGTACCACATTTCCACAAGGCTTTCCATTTTATCCATTGTAGAGTCACAAGTTCTGGTGGTTCTTTTAGCTTGCAAGGAAGATGAGGTCTCACTAGCCTTCTTAATAGAATATCTTGACTTGAAAATAGTAGACAGTAGATGGAGTCAAGCCATGGTGGGAAGCAATGTTATTAGTTTTCTGGCCTCTCTCTTGTCTGTGAATAATACCCAGCTTCACTTCGAGAGTAAGACACTTCCTGGTCTTCTTAGGAACGTTTGGCCACATTGCAGGGTGTTTTGGTGGTAAGTTGAACTAAGGAAGATGAGCTGCTGGTGACGCTGTTATGTTTTGACTTGATCTTGATGGTACAGGTGACGCAGAATTTCTTCTGGGTCAGGCCTTTGTATCGGCAGTGAGTGGTGCGTGTGATCTTGATCTTGATCTTGATGCTACAGATGACACAGAATTTCTTCTGAGTCAGGCCTTTGTATCGGCAGAGCCTGTGTTGTCCACGAGAGGCTTGATCTTGATCTTTATTCTATAGGTGTCTCAGGATTTCTCCTGAGGCAGGCCTTAGTACCAGCAGCTCCTGATGTATTCAAAAGCCTGTCAGCTTGCATGATACAGTGGGGCTTTCAAATTTGGAAAAAAATTACCTGGATTAAACTTCGTTAAAGCGAGTTTGGTGTTCGTTAAACGAGCAGATGGTATTAAAATGAAACCTTCGTTATAGCGAAATTTCGTTGTGTGAACCTTCGTTAAATGGGGGTTGCCTGTATAAGCAAACCGATCGCGCAAATTTAATTAGTTATAATATTTTTTCGGTCGCGTATTAACAAAAACGCATAAATTAAACACGCATAAATCAAGAGTTACTTGTACTTCCTGTTTCTTAAACCTTCTTCATGTTTTCTTTCCTCCACCTGTCACATGACAGTTAGTACTTGTCTAAGTATTTTGTGATGCACAGGACTACTACAGCATTTACACTTTAATCTGAATGTCAGCGAACGAAAAGGTATTTGAATGATAGATTTTTTTTATATTCTTGGTTGTGACTCCAAACCTGGATGAGGTTCCAAATCTGGATGAGGTGGGGTAATAACAAGGAAGGGAGGGAGACACAAACCACTTGGTGTTGTATTTATTGATGGTGGTTGTGTTGGTTCTTTGCCTTGCCTCATATTGTGCCTATTGAGGGAGTGATTTTTGTGTCAGTCGTTCTCTTTCACCTTCACATTCCTGTTTCACTCACTATCCCTGCATGTGTCTCCATTAACCCCCGTCCTTTCTCTCTCTCTCTCTCTCTCTCTCTCTCTCTCTCTCTCTCTCTCTCTCTCTCTCTCTCTCTCTCTCTCTCTCTCTCTCTCTCTCTCTCTCTCTCTCCTTCCTTTTTGCAGCCCATCATTGACATGGTTGAGCACCAGGGCTGTGCCACCAGATCCTCATCCCACCTTAAGTATTGACTGAATCTACAAACAGTGTATTCATGAAAATATTCACTTTACAGAAAAAGATTGACAAGCGAGGTCGTAAACTAGTAGACTATGACAGTCAGCGGCACCAGCTGGAGAACCTGCAGCGAGCCAGCCGGAGAGATGAATACAAGATTGCCAGGGCACGTGATGCCTTGGAGACAGCACGCACCACATATGAGGTCCTCAACAAGGTGAGCATGTCAGGGACCAGTTGCCAATACAGAACTTTTGTATATCTTTTCTCAAGATTAAGAATATTACTACATTATATGGTCAGTCATACTTATAAAAAATGTGGATACAGCAACAGCAGGGAATTTAAGTGATGACCATAGGTAGCAAAGCAATAGTGTTGAAGGGCAAGCTGAGGCTTATATTAATACTTGAGGTTGTGTTGATGAGTCCTGATGTAGAAAATAAAAATTAAGTTATTCCATTGGTCTTAGATATGCAACCTTTATCTTTCCCTTAGGCCTAACACATACTGTATACTAATGTTTGGTGCTGCAGGAGCTGTATGAAGAACTTCCTGCTCTCTATGACCAGAGGATTCCCAATGTTGCCTCCCACCTGCAGACCCTTTATGCTGCTGAGGCCACAGTCATGGCAGAGTTTAGTAAGGTGAGCATTACAGCTTTGAATGGCATGGTGACAGCTGTTATCCTCCATGGCTAGGGAGGTGCAAAACTGAAGTATTGATATAGCATTTATGTAATTATTAATATTATGCTGGGAATGTGTCTTATATTATTCCTGTCCCTATTCCAGGTTGCCAAAGAGGTAGAGGCCATTGCAGACAAGCTAACAAAGGAATGTGCCAAGGGAACATACAAAGTGAAACGGACAGCTGCTCCACGCCCGCTGTCTTCTGTGGAGGCGTCCTCACCACAGAACACAACCAATTCCCCATCCATGTGAGTATTGCCTTAGACCTGTAATGCAGGAACACTTGACACTTCAGAGCTCTTGGTTGAGGTGCTATCACAGAATTGTGTTTGTGGAATAACATTGTGGAATGAACAGTGTGTGGAGGAATGTTATTTTGATCAACATGTAGCTATAATAAAAGGCTAACCATTGATGTGGAAAAGCACTTTAATTGTTTATAGTGTCAGAGCAATGGTTGTAACACAAGCACAACAGTTTTGCATCATCTGTCACTTACAGTATAGTGTGATGGACCTGTGAAGCCACAGATACTAGTTCATTGTTATCATAGTTATAGATACTATTAACCATTTTGGTTAATATGATTGCTGATTGAGTTTTCATAATTTGATTTTTTATCATTTGTTTTTAAATGTTAACTGACCAACAAGACTTACTACTTGTTTCATGCTAATTTTTATTTAAAGTTTAAAGCTTATTTAAAAGATGTAGATTTCTATTACAGTGATGTAGAACATTTCATATATGTGTGTGTGTGTGTGTGTGTGTGTGTGTGTGTGTGTGTGTGTGTGTGTGTGTGCACGCGCACGCGCTGCAAATAGACAAGGACAGATGCAATAACTTGCAAGGAAAAGCTACAACAGGAGCTTGAGCCTGACCTAGACGTACAGGGCGGAGGGGGCCATAGGTTCTCCTGTCTCCATCATAAATAAGTTTTGGATCATATAGACGGAAAAAAAAAAAAGGAGAGAGATGGAACAGAGTAGTGCTGCCAGACATATGACAAAATCAAATCATACGCCATCTTGTGAAAGCCAGTGGTACATTGAAACACCTGTTGGACTAAGGAAACTGACTGAGGATATTATGGACAAGGATTTTTCTGGATTTAGGGATGAAAGAGGTAGTATGAGGAGGTTGATCAACATAGAAAGGGAGTTAAGGTACTTACATGAAGGAAGTGATGTCATATATAATGGACAAGCAGGACAGATTGACAACGGAAAATGCAGCTGAAATTGAGATTAGTAGAATGTGAGAAGGTCAGTGCAATCAATCAGGGATTAAAGGAGGAGATACAAAAAATAAAGAAACAAAATGATGTACTGAAAGCCACATGTCAAGATAACGAAAACTCCTTAAGGAGCTTACAAGTAAAAGTACTGGATGGAATTGTGGACAGGGTAGAAGTTGCATTGGGTGAAAACAAGCTGAAGGAACTATGAAATGCATGGAAGCAGGAACAGGAAGAGGAAAAAGTTGAATTTTCAGAGGTAGTAAAGAGACAAATTCAGAAAAACACAAAAGTCGCTGTAGTACAAGTAATTAAAGAGAAAGATGATCTTGTGCGAAATACAGTAGATAAGAGAAAATGTTTCGTGATTTTTGGGATGAAGGAAAAAAAAATCCCAACAAATTCATGAGAGAACGTGAAGAGAGAGAACTGACCAAAACTATTATCAAACAAGTTCAAGACAGCACGCAAGAAATGGACCAGGAGGTAGAGGAAGTGATCAGGTTAGGAAGATACAGTGAAGAGGGTAGGAGACCAATGAAAGTGAGAATGAGATCCCAAGTGGCAGTAGAGGAAATTATGGCTAGGAAAGGAAAACTGGCTGGTGATACTGAACACAAGGATATATGGATAAAAAGAGATATGAACCTAGAGGAGAGGGAAAAGGAGAAAGTGCTAAGAAATGAAGCTAAGGAAAAAAACAAGAAAAGGACGGAGATTAAGGAAAAAAAAATTTACTGGAGGATTCTGGATACGAGACTAAAGAAGTGGTACCTACAGAAGAAAGAGGAGGTCGTGGAGGAGGCAAAAAGTTAAGAGTGACTTATACTAATATGTTGGAGGTTAGGGATTATTTGAAAGAGAAAAATCCAGATGTAATGTGCATTGTTGAAACAAAACTAAGAGAGGAGATTCATCTTAACTTTAAGGCCTTGTTCACACAGGGCAGTTTCCACCGCGGCAGCTACCACGCTTTTTATGCTGGCATCATTCACACTAGGCGTTTTATGCTGGCATCATTCACACTAGGCGTTTTATGCCATTGTGTAACCATGGCAGTTGACCCACTTTTATTTGTTTTTTGTTTTTTCGCGGACATATTATACAATGTCAGGATGGATGTGGAGGAAGTAGTGTTTGTTTGGTTGCTGCATCTCTGCTTGAAACGGTGCAAGCAGAGGCAAAGGAAACATTGGGTTCATCCAATTCTATATGACTGTATCCTTCCTTGAGAAAGCACGACAAAAAAGTCTTTCAATATTTGGGAATATCGGTGAAATCATTTGACGACTTGCTGGAACTAATCAAGAGGACATATCTTCAAACAACACTAGGATGAGGGATTCCATCTACCCACAACATAAACTTGTCATAACATTAAGATGAGTCCTTTATTATAAGTTTTATTAAAAAAAAAAAAAAAAAAAAAATTCATACATAAAACCAAAAAGAAAAAAGTGACATCTAAAGTCCCAGTTGCCAGTAAATTGGATACAAATAAAATACTAATTTCTTGAAGTGAAAATACAGAGTAAGAAAAAAAAAAGTCACTCACTTTATTATACTAGTATGCTCTTTAGTAGCACACATTATGTATGTAGGATTTCTGTCTGTGTCAAACATGTCAATGGGCATTTATCAGTTTCACTGATTAATAGATAAATGTCAAACTGATCCCTCTCTATTCCTCAGCAGACAGTGGTACTGTATTCATTGAATGGTATTACATGACTCATCATGGGCAGAGCCCAAGATTGTCATAGTAATGCACATCCTGTTCTCTCATTGGCTGGCGTACAGCCAATAATGTCACTCAGTGCTCTCAAATTAAGAGGTGTACCAGCCTGTGTGATTGATGTAATATGTTTCTGTGTATCTCGACACGCTGGCAAACCGCGCTGTGGCGAGGAAAACCTTGCAACCGCGGCGGTTTGGAAACCACTGCGTTTCCAAACTGTTATGTGTGAACGATTCCATAGGCTATCATTGAAAATGCTACTGTGTGTTTCCAACTGTGCTGTGCAAACCGCCCTGTGTGAATAAGGCCTAAAAAGGAGGGATGGATGAAAGCTGGATGAAAGACAGAAAGGATAAAGGGGGAGGAGGAGTGCTAATAATGGTTCGTGATAATATATGTGTGGAGGATGTGCACTATGGTGAAGACAAAGTGGAAGTATTGGGAGTAACAATCAAAACAGAGGAAATGAAGAAGAAAAAAATTATAGTTACATATGTGCCACCTAAGACTAATACATGGGGAACTGAAGAACATAAAGATATGCAAAGAGAGGTGATTAAGTGCCTAGATAACATGATAATAAGAGATGGAAGAATACTTTCAGTTGGAGACTTTAACTGTAAAAAAGTAAACTGGAGAGAGATGGAAGTAATGCATAATGCTGGACAATGGAGTGAGGAAGTGTTACAATTGACTATGGTTTAATGCAATGGATCAGTGGGTGGAGGAGTCAAAAAGGTACAGGGGGAAGATGAACCATCATTGCTTGACCTAGTATTCACAAAGAAACCAGAACTCCCTCCAATCATACAATATCTTAGTCCAATGGGAAGAAGTGATCAAATACAAGAGGAGATACAAATACAAGAGGAAGATGGGATAAGTTACAGAGATGACTACAAAGGAGAGAAATTGGATTATGCAAGAGTGATTTTGAAAAAATAAGGATCTTTTTTGGTGATATTGAGTGGAGAAACATTATGTATGGAAAGACAATACAAGGGAAATATGAAATATTCTTACAGAAATATAATGAAAAAGTAAATAGATATGTACGTGTTTATAGAATTAAGAAAAAAAATACACACTTGGTACAATGCTAGATGCATACAAGCTAAAAAGGCAAAAGATAAACCATGGGAGAAATTCATAAAACAGAGAAATGACAATAACAGATGGCAGTTTAGGGATGTGAGAAATTAATATATTAGAGTAAGGAGAGAGGAAGAAAGAAACTTTGAGAAGGATGTGGTGAATAAAAGCAAAGACGAATCCAAACTTTTCTACAAGATTATAAATGGCAAAATGAAGAACAAGGAAAAAATAAAAATAAAAAGTTAAGGAAGGGAAGACATACCAAACAAAGAAATGTGTGAAATAATGAATGAGAGCTTTAAACTGGTGTTCACTGCAGGAGAAGATTTCACAAAACCAATTAGGACATTGCATTGCCAAGGATTACAGGAAATTACAGTACACAAGGAGGATATTGGAAGATTATTGGATAAGTTGGATGTCAGAAAAGCAATGGAGCCAGATTGTGTATCAGGCTGAGTGTTAAAAGAATGTAAAGAGCAACTACTGGATCCAGTTTGGGAAATAATTACAAATTCAATAAATGAAGGGAAAGTTCCACTAGAATAGAAGAGAGCCAATGTAATACTGATATTTAAAGGAGGAAAGGCAACTGAACCACTAAACTACAGACCAGTGTCACTTACAAGTATTTTAGGGAAGTTATGTGAAATAATTATCAAAGAAAAATGTGTTAAATTTCTAGAAGAGGAACAAGTCATATCGAACAGACAATTTGGATTCAGGACAGGGCGTTCATGTGTATCAAACTTATTAAGCTTCTACTTGAGAGTTATTGCAGGACTGGAAAACAGAGATGGATGGGTGGACACAGTATACCTGGATTTAAAAAATGCTTTTGATAAAGTCCCTCATGGTGGACTACTTTGGAAACTAGAGAACACGGGAGGACTGCAAGGAACTTTGCTAGAATAGACAAGAGATTATTTGGAGGATAACGAGATGAGAACTGTGATCAGAGATACATACTTATCTTGGGGTAAAGTAACAAGTGAAGTGCCACAAGGGTCAGTGTTAGCCGCCATTATGTTTCAGATACAGGCAACCCCCGCTTAACGAAGGTTTACACAACGAAATTTTGCTACAATGAAGGTTTAATTTTACTACCATCTGCTTGTTTAACGGACACCAAACTCGCTTTAACGAAGTTTTATCCAGGTAATTTTTCCAAGTTTGAAAGCACCGCCATATCATGCAAGCTGACAGGCTTTTGAATACACCAGCGCCTCTCATGGACAACATGCGCACCACTCACTCCCCCTGTTCAAAACAATAACAGCGTCAGCAGCAGCTCATGTTCCCTCGCTCAACTTACCATCAAAACGCCTTGCAATGTTGCCTAGCGCTGCTAAGAAGACCAGGAAGTCTCTTACTCTCGAAATGAAGCTGGATATTATTCACAGACATGAGAGAGGCGAGAAAACTAATAGCATTGCTTGCCACCATCTTGACTCCATCTGCTGTCTCTACTAGTTTCAAGTCAGCAAACTCTATTAAGAAGGCTGGTGAGACTGTATGTTCCTTGCAAGCTAAAAGAACCACCTGAACTTGTGACTCTACAATGGATAAAATGGAAAGCCTTGTGGAAATGTGGTACATAAGTTTTGTATGTGATACAATGATGTGCCCTTTGTTTACATTCCACAGGTTGCTGGTTAGTGTCTTTCTCATTTCACTCTCCCTCCCTCCATAAATTTAAGATCAACATTATAAAGTTACGTACATACATACATTAGTGTACATTATAATGACAAATTAAACTGCCTAAATGTTTAACTTCATAATTTTTACTTTCATTAAACCTTTCACTGTACTATGATGCACTCTCGCTTTGCTTACTCTCAGTGGAAGTTCAAGTCAGGGGTTAAACTTGTTATAAACAGTTCGTTTAATGAAGTTTCGCTTAACGAAGGGGTTTTTAGGAACGTAACCCCTTCGTTAAGCAGGGGTTGCCTGTATATGTAAATGACATTTACATCAGAATAAACAGTTATATTAATTTATTTGCTGATGATGCAAAGCTGCTAAGAGTTATCAAAACTCGGGAGGACTATATGCTGTTACAGGAAGATATAAACAAGATCTGTGAGTGGAGTAGCAAATAGAAATTGAAGTTATAAGCCAAGAAATGTCACAGAATGGAACTAGGAAAGAGTAAAAGAATACCCGTATGGAACTATTTGATGGGAAAGGAACAAATAATGAAGACCAAAGAGGAAAAGATCTGGGAGTTGTTATACAGGAAAATCTGAGCCCCGAAAAACACATAAGCAAGATATTTGGATTATCATATAAAATGTTGATTAATATAAGAAAGGCTTTTCAATACATGGACAAAGATATGATGATAAAAATTATCACAAACATGATACATCCAAGACTGGAATATGCAGCAGTGGTGTGGTCTCCGAGCTCTAAAAAGGATATAAGAAAATTAGAAAGGATACAGAAGATTGCTACAATGATGGTGCTGGAATTAAAGGACCTAATATATGAAGAATGACTGAAGGAAATGGGACTACCAACCTTACAAGATAGAAGAGAACATTAGAATCTAATAACAATGTATAAGATAGTCAGTGGCATTGAAAGGTAGACAAGGAAGACTTGGTGCTGGTGACAGAAGAGGAAAGGACAAGAAGTTATGTAAAGAAGATTAGGATGAGCCAGTGTGTGAAGGATATTGGAAAATACAGTTTTACACACAGAACAGTGGAGAAGTGGAATGCATTGAATAATGAAGTTGTTACAGCACATAATGTGCATAACTTCAAATTCAAATTTGAGAAATGGAGACATGGAGACAGGACACTATGGGCCCCACTCAAACCCTGTACAATACAACTAGGTAAAACTAGGTAGGTAAATACACACACACACATACACACACACACACACACACACACACACACACACACACACACACACACACACACACACACACACCTTGTTGTCCCGGTGTGTGGTGTGTGCCTGGTCTCAGGCCTGTCCGAAGATCGGAAATAATGAGCTCTGAGCTCGCTCCGTAGGGTAACGTCTGGCTGTCTCGTCAGAGACTGCAGCAGATCAAACAGTGAAACACACACACACACACACACACACACACACACACACACACACACACACACACACACACACACACACACACACACACACACACACACACACAGGCCCGTGCTGAGCAGGCATGACATGATTATTTAAAGAAATCTTTCATGAATGAATGGAAAACCAAATAATTCTCTATAACTGAATGTTGTTTTCTAATGAACAGATCCAAAGGACCAGCTTATGAAAGACATGTAACACTTCCTTCTATCACTCATCAATTCAGCATGTCTGCATTTCTATAGGAGTTCCTGGCCTTGACTTCTATTTTGATGACTTACTAAAATGCATGTTTTTTTTCAGTTTTAGAATAATATCTTTTATTATTTTCTGTGTGCTCAACATCTTCAAGATCTGAACTCTTTTTATCTGTTGCTAGGTGTGTGTTTTGGTGTTTGGTGTTTAGATCTGTGCCACAAATCAAATGGATAGTACAGGACAGAGCAAACCGTAGAGACCAGACTAACCATAGAGTGGCCACCTGTGCATTCTAGATCACTGAAAATAGTACTAAATTTTCATATCTCATGTGTCACATTTGTGTGTGCGTGTGTATGTGTGTGCCTGCCAGACAGTCACCTTCTCCCTCCTTGATGATCATTATGTCAAGAGTAGTGCATGTTGGTGGCGCTGGTTCACAGGTGGTATGACGAGGCCCCCAAAGAGGAGGGCAGCAACTCCCATGAGGTGTTGGAGTGCAGTGAAGGCACACTTGAGATTACCAGCCCAGAGGAGGCTCCATGTTCCTCAGTCACCTTGGAAGCTCAGGAAACCTATAAACCCATCAACGACTCTGACCAGATGACTGCACCCACTGTTGAGTCCCCCGGCACTGATGTCCCAGATCTCCCTCCTAGCGACTCCCAGCCTGAGAGTGACAAGTAAATGCCAGTCAGTTTGGGGGTGCTTTACTGGGTTGACTTGGGTTGGGGATTTAAGAGTTGTAGAACTGATTACAAATATGCAATAATTGAAGTAGAAATAAAATCAGTCTTTTGTGATTTGGAGATAAGAATACTATAGCAATTTAAAGATACATGACAAGATTTGTGAGAATTTTTTTTTTAGTTTAGGGAAAAAATGTAGGCTTTCATTTCTAGATGTTTACTTCAAATTTTGCAAAGAATGGCATAACACAAATAGATAATATCTGTGAATGAACATTAGTAGGTATGCAGCAAGAAGTGTAACATTCCTGAAAACAGTGAGTTTTATAACTTGCTGGAAGAACAAAAATCTGTGAGTGTGTTTACATAGAGCACATTATGAAAAGGCAACAGCTGTGTGGGTGTTGTACCACTCAGAGCATGTTAGGATATGGCATGTGTTGATCAGTTAATCTTAACAGAAATCACATGAAGCAGAACAAACCTGTATAATGTTTAGTTCTGTAGTAAAAAAAAAAAAAAAAATCTTTACACATCAGATAAGCTGAGTGACAAGAGATGCATGTTTAGGCTGACTGATATATCTAATGCTCAGTTGTGTAGGAAGGTACAGAGTTCATGGTAGGGGAGGAACAAAAATAGCTAGAAAGCTGTCACCTCTTCTGAACGGTTTAAGGACTTACAGCTTTAAGGAAATCAAGGTTTCTCTGTCAGTTTTATTAAGAAAAAATTCAGGGAATAAGAGTGAATGGAAAGTGACATGAGCTATTAGAAATACATTCAGATGTAAGCTGTCTACTCACAGTGAACACTGCAACATACAAAGGAAGAAAATTATACTATAGTAAAAGTCTATTAATGTGATGAGTGGGGAACCAGGAGTGTCAGATTTGGCTTTGTTGCATTATTAGAATGTATCCCTTAAAACTTTGCCACACCAGGACCTCCATATAGCTTGGGACAATTTTCTGATTCTCATACCAAATAATTTTTTGATGTGGCTTGTATGTGTTTTTTCTGCTAAGTCATGTAGTCAATTGATTGATGTTCTACATAATTTCCTTGATTAATAGATAGTTTTCAAGTTATGACTCTTTAACTTATGCCTACCTCTCATCCTCAATGATCTTGGTGACCTGTGAAAACTAATTTTTTTTTGGGGTGGGGAGCATTAAATTGAGTAATATACATTGCAGAAAAGGTCGGAATTCAACAAAATCAAATAAAAGAATTCTGGAAATACACCATCCTTGGTGCCAGTAACAGTGACAGATACCACAAGCATTGTTATGTTATTGGTAAGCAGGGTTGTCAACAATTCATGATATTGATTTGTTTCCTGTAGGAACCTTTTTTTTACCTTTCTGTTTTTTGTACAATTAGGTTAATAGGTTACAGGACACTACATGTCTTGTCAGAAAACCATAAGCCACATGAGGCAGTCATTGGGTGAAGCTGCAAATTAATCATAATCTCTTATGGAGATGATATTACACTCTAATGCATACATTGAAACCTAGGCACAACCTCTAACCTCTTACAAACATTCTTTATCTTTAACAGAGTTCAAGCCTTTTGCATTACAAATAGACTTAAAAACTCCAAACAAATAAATAAACACCCTTTCCATGAATTATAATCACCAGCACCAATACATCCTACCACTCACAATAAACAACAATGTAATTCCTCACAAGCATGCAACTAAAATCCATGGCATAACATACAATAGTTCCATATCATTCAAATGAGACATTTATTTATAGAAGTTCATTACTACACTGTCTATTGTTATGAACTTAGTAGGTAAGGGGCATTGGTATGAGCGTGTATTCCCACCCCTCACTGCCAAAGTGTATCTGGCTGCTGATTTGAATTTGTGCAGTACATAATTTTGGCCATGAATGAATTTTTTCACCCTACCTTCAAAGATTTGGAATATTGGGAAATTTGTATTATTGGTATTCAGATTAATAGACTTTTACTGTATAGAGAAAATGTGTAATAATCATAATACATTTTTTTTTCCTCTTGAATGAATGTATTATTGTCAAAATGCTGTAAATATTTCATAATATTTCATAATATGAAATTTGTTTGAGTGAGACGGTTGTTACGTGTTTTGGTAGAGGATGAGCAGGCAGGAAAGCTGAGAAATAAGGTGTAATGCATACGATAAAAATAGATCAATCATATATTTGTATCATTAGGAAAAGCTTTAAACTGAAAGAATGGGACTAGCCGAGGAGATCCAGGACATTAGAAGCTTGATAGAGATGGTCTGATTTTATTATTGTTTTTATTATTATTATTATTATTATTATTATTATTATTATTATTATTATTATTGTTATTATTATTATTATTATTACTTTATTTTCAATGGGAGAAAGGAGCAATAGATCATGAAGGGAAGATTGGTGTGAGCTGATTTGGAGGTGATGGAAATTTTGTGTGATGACTGGAGGAAAGACAATAGTTGGGCTATAGTAGGGGTTCTCAACTTGGGGTTTGTAAACCCTAGGGGCTCACTAGAAGATTTCCAGGGATCTAATGATATCTTTAGCAGTATATCATTGCATATTGAGTTAGTGTCAGAAATGAACATTCTGTTTGATGTCAGATTACTGGGGGCTTGGGTAGATAGTCATAACTCTTGGGATTCTTAAGAAAAAGGTTGAGAACCCCTCTAACTGGAACGGTAGGTAGTCTGTGTTGCCATCTCCAAGGAAGTGTAGGAGAGACACCAACAAGAATGTAGAAATGACCATCTTTGTGTGCTTTCTTTGTTCCTTGCTTATGGTGTGTCCTTGTATTCTCTATTCTCTGCTCCTTCCACCTGCCTCTCATTCCTCTTTGCTTTTCTGCTCACTTTTGGATAACCAAAGCTCAAAGTCACACTATCAAGGGGGCTCCTTCTCTGGTCTTCATTCAGTGCTCATGGTACTACAACTAAATATGTGGTGCCTTCAGCAACTAAAGAAACAGGAACTACTGAGTTGCTACAGAAGACTATTCAGTACTTTTGTACACTAGCTCTTTAAGATTGCATCTCATCATCTTCTGATATAGCTCCTTCCTTTGATGCAAGTGGGCACCACTAGCTCAGAAGACACAAATACTTCCATGCTGAGGTAGTTGTAGTATATGACCACAATACAAAAACAAGACTGTAAAAAAAAAAAAAAAATGGAAAACAATATTTCCCAGAAATAATAATTGTTTATTGTCAACTGTCAGTTAATACAAAGGTTATGTTCCTGGAGACATCATGTTATTCAAAATTGCACTATTCAAACATAACTTTCCAAGAGAAAGCAATGGTAATATGGGGGTTATGTTCCTGGCTACTGGGAAAGTCTGCCTATTTTTGGGTATTTTGTTACTGAGATCTTAAAAAAAAACTGTTAATACATCACTAGGTCATGGAAATTAAAAACACACATTCTCATTTTATTACCTCTGAATCACCATGATTCTTTTCTCCCCAAGCATAGTAATCTAACACTTCCAATTTCTTTTCAACGGTCACAGTCTTCCTTGATTTCTTGGAATAATTTTCCTGTGAGGAGGTTAAAGGACACTTGGATGCCATAGTATAGGACACTAGGTGAAAACATAAAGGAACAATCCACTCACAGTGGCAGTTAGTTCCAGACTGAGGAGAGTGAAGTCTCCTACATACATATATGTTCACAAAACAACATTTCTATTAGCTTTTTTACAAACCTTACCACCAAGATAGGATTGTTTTGTGATGCACAAAGTGAAATCTTCCATTCAACACTGAAAACAAAGTAGATGAGGAGGCATTTGTCTGCCACGGATTGGCAGTGGCCGCTTCTTCCTCTTCTCGTGACCCTCTTCAGCTTGTGTGTTGCTTTCACCACAATTTTTTTTGTGTCCGCCCCTCTATTGCCTGCTATAACAGATATCATATCTTTGTATTCATATACGATCATGTCATGATCCTCAATTCCATGGCACTGAGTGATAGTTCAGAGATGCTCAACTTTTCCTTCTCACAGTTCTCAGTGAAAAGGAACAGCTAAGTGTCTCTGAGCAATTGCTCATTGCCATGGAGTCAAGGTTAGCTTCATGGCATGATCTTATATGAATATAAAGATATGATATCCATTATAGCAGGCAATAAAGTGGCTGACACACAAATATTAGATTGAAAAGCAACACTAAAGCTGAAACTAAAGAGGATCACAAGAAAAAGAAGTGGCTGCTACCAATCTACAGCAGACAAATGCCTCCTCATCTTTTTTTGTTTTTTGGTGTTCCATGCAAGATTTAATTTTTTGTATCACAAAACAACCCTTTCTTAGTGGTAAGACTTGTAAAAAGCTAATAGAGATGTTGTTTTGTGGACATAAATGTATATATGAGACAGTAACTCCTTGGGAGGTGGTTTTACTGGCAACCTGCTAGCAACCTCGTTACTATGGCAACAATGTCTCCCTATGTGTTCGTGGATACAATTTCGCAGTTGGAAGTTGCTCTGCTTGTTGTTAAGTTTCTTGGATTGTGGCCTAGTGTGGTTCCCACCAGCAGCAGCGTGGATGCGTGTGATGTTGTCAAGTTGAGTTAACCTGCGTCTAATCGAATAACTCGTGTTATTTAATCATATCTTCTTAAATATCAAGTTGCATGAAACAGGAATCACATTATTCAAACTCTTGTTAATTGAGAGTTGACTGTACTTGTAATTCTGGGATTATTTATTTTTTTTCTGCAACAGTCCCAACTTTGATATTATTGTTATGGTTTAACCATGTACTTGTAATAAAAATTATCACTTATAATCACTGACAGCTCCTCAGATCAGTCTCCTCTTTTTACCTGTAAATACTCTGAAAAACTTAAGTATATTTAGAGACATCTAATTATTGAATGTTAAATAATATGTAAATAACTAAATAACAGATAGTATTTGTTATTAAGTGGTACACATATAAAGTGTACCAGGCACTTAGACTAACCACACAACCACCAAGTGCTGGAAGACTTGTCTGTGTGTAAATAACCTACACAACAACTGATCCTAAAATGTTAATAGTGTTGGGTATGTAGTGGCTTGGTATATGCACAGTAGACTAGCACATTGCAGTGGGAACAGTGGCTGCAGCAAGGTGTCAAGCAACACTCAGCAGTACTAGTATGTTAGATGTGCTGCTTAGAATTCATAACAAGCACATAGCATAAGCATCATAATGATAGATTTTAACTAAAGACAATAACTCTGTATTTTAGCTTACATAAAGATGCAGCCATGGGGTGCATGCAGGAAGGAGACTCCCTCACTTTTACCTTAGTGTGCTGCCACCACCACCACCACCATTACTGTTCACTGCTTTAGCCAAATTGGAGTGTATCCATTCACCTTTCTGGAAACATTTATGCTCTCACTACTTACATTTATCTTGAGGCTTTGTGATGGTAATGTATCTTTGGACTCACATTTTTGTTAGGGCTTTGGGATGGCAATGTATTTATGATGCATAACAATATGATAGTGAGGCATTGTTTATTTTCATGTAGAATAAGCCTATGCTTATGTGCAGTGTAGTAATATCTGTGAATAATAGTTGAATAATAATAATGACTTCATTATTAAAGGTATGTTGTAATTTTTCTGAAATTTCTCACAACTACGGTCTGGTGAGTGGTAGAGTAATATCTGCCAGAAGAATTGCCATCATATCTGCCCTTTAACAAAGTCACTTGTATAAGAAAGCATTATCCTGTAAGAAATCACTTTATTGATTAATAACACAGAACCTGCCCATTAATAAAATCACTTTAATGATGAATAACTCAGTGCCTGTCTACAGCCGGCCAACCATTTCTGCCCCTGTGGCCCAGAACAAGGAGGAAACAGGCCGGCCTTATGAAGAGATAGAATTTGAGGACAAGAAGGTGAATGGCAATGTGTCGCAGCCCGCTCGCACCTTGTGTGTGTGTGTATTCACCTAGTTGTATTCACCTAGTTGTAATTTTACAGGGCCTGGGTATCATACTGTGTGGCCCTGTCTCCATATCTACACACATCCAACTTTCCTTTAAAACTATGCACACTCCTTGCTGACACCACCTCCTCACTCAAACCATTCCACACCTCCACACATCTTTGTGGGAAACTATATTTTTCACATCCTTCAAGCATATTCCTTGGCTATCTTTTACTATGCGATCTTGTAGTTCTATTTAAGTTTTCCTCTCTCAACATCATTTGCTCATTATCCACTTCATCCAGTCCATTCAACAGTTTATAAACCTGTATTAAATCTCCTCTTTCTCTTCTTTGTTCCAAGGTAGGCAAATTCATTTCTTTTAATCTCTCCTCATAGGTCATTTCTGCCAATTCCGGAACCATTTTTGTTGCCATTCTCTGCAATCTCTCCAACTTCCTTATATGCTTCTTTTATAAGGGGACCAAACCACTCCAGCATATTCCAATCTTGGTCTAATTACCATACTAATTAATTTCTTCATCATATCTTTATCCATATAATGGAAGGCTAATCCAATATTTTTATCAAATTATACGTTTCTCCAAACATCTTATCAATATGAGCCTCAAACTGCCCATGGTCTTGTATTATCACTCCCAAATCCTTTTCCTTTTCCACCTTTTTCAACACTACTTCTTCACCCATCTTATATGACCCTCTTGGCCGTCTTCCACTCTTCCCATCTCCATCACATGACTTTTGCTCAGATTAAATTCCATTTGCCACCTCTTGCTCCACTCCCAAATCTTATCCAGGTCTGCCTGTAAAATTTCACAATCTTCTTCACTCTTCACACACCTACACAACTTCGCATCATCCGCAAACAAATTAATATAACTGTTTACTCCTCTGGCATGTCATTTATATATACCAGGAAAAGTATTGGTGCCAGCACTGAGCCTTGTGGGACTCCACTCTCCACCACCAACCAGTCCGACCTTGCATCCCTTATTACCGTTCTCATCTCCTCCATCTCAAGTAGTTTTCCATCCACTTTAACACTTTTCCTTTCAGTCCTCCATAAATCTCTACTTTCCATAACAGTCTCATGTGAGGTACCTTGTCAAAAGCTTTCTTTAAATCCAAATATACACAGTCCATCCATCCTCTCTCTCTGTATTTTGTCAACCACTCTTGAATAAAAGCTCAGTAGATTTGTTACACATGACCTCCCTTTCCTAAAGCCAAATTGATGATCCGATAATAACTTATGATCCTCCAGGAACCGTATCCAATATTTCTTTATCACCCTCTCACAAATCTTACCGACCACACTTGTTAGAGACACAGGTCTATAGTTAAGAGGCTCTTCCTTACTGCCTCCCTTATAAATGGGCACCACTTCAGCTCTCTTCCACTCTACTGGTACTTCCCTGTTTCTAATGAGCACCTTATAATATCATATAATGGATCAATCAATTCTTCTCTACACTCCTTCAATAATTTTCCTGAAACTTCATCTGGTCCCATCGCTTTATCATCTTTAAGTTCCTCCAACATTTTATATAACTCCTTTTAGGTATCTTAATGTCATCCATGTGCACATTTCCTTGTACATTCTGTGGCTTTACAAACATTGTTTCTTTAGTAAATACTTGCTGAAACCTATTATTTAGCAATTCCGCTATATTCTTAGGGTCATCTACTATCCCTTGCTCTCCTTTTAATCTTTCAATGGACTCTCTCTTTTAAGTTTACCATTTATGAACCTGTAAAACAATTTTGGATGTTCCTTACTCTTGTCTACAATATCTTTTCAAATTTTCTTTCTTCCTCCTCCTTACCCTCACATACTCATTTCTTGCCACTCTATAATTCTCCTTATTTAGTATATTCCTGCTCTTTTTCCATCTTTTCCAAGCCACATCTCTTTTCCTTAGCCTTAACACAAGTTGCATTAAACCAATCCTTTCTTCCTTCCTCTCTTGGTTTATACTTTGGTACAAATTTCATAACTCCTTCTTTATAATATTTCATAAAAATCTCATATTTCTTTTGCACTTCTCTGATTTGTAACATCTCCTCCCAATCTAATTTTCTGAAATAATTTTTCAAACTTTCTGTGTCCATCTTTCTATAATTCAATCTACCACTCCTGTATGTCTCGTCCTTCCTTCGCTGTGTTGTTGCTATCTGCATTTCCATAACCACATGATCACTCTTTCCCAAAGGACACTTGTATTGTATATCTCCACATAGGTACACTTCTCTTGTTAACACCAAATCCAGTCTAGCCGGTTCATCATCTCCTCTATATCTAGTATTTTCCTTCACCCTCTGTTCCATCATATTTTCCATCATTAGATTAAGAAATCTCTCTCCCATGCTTCCTCTCCAACACCACTTACTAGATTTTCCCAATCCACCTCCTTACAATTAAAATCTCCTACTAGTATCACCTTTCTTTTTCCAGATAATACACTTTCCAAACTCTGTAAAGTATCCTTGATCATATTGTCGTATTCCTTAATGTCCAAGAATTTGTTTTAGGAGGTACATAGGTCACCATGATTATTAATTCTTTTCCATCACTTTTTATCCTTATGCTTATCACTTCTGCGTTGTTCTTCCCATACCAAACCTTATCCACATTTATTTATTTCTTCGTCATAATCATAACTCCTCCTCCACCTTTACTCTCTATCCTTTCTCCATATATTATATTTATTATCCAAATTTATCTTTGTTTTTCATGCAATTTTGTCTCAGTCAAACACACTATATCAGGCTTCTCCACCATCATATAGTCTTGCAATTCCAATCTACTTGACAGTATCCCATCTATATTAGTATACATTACGGTCCACCCACTGCTCCCTCTAGGGGTTCCTCCGTATTCCTTCTTTCCACATACCACTTTCTGACTCTCTCTCCTATAACTCTCCAAAAAAACTTTTCTCTTTCCTCCTCAGACCGCTCATCATTTTTCCTTCTCGCCTCTTCCACCAATTCCTTATATCTTCTCCTCTCTTCCTCATTTCTATTCTTTCTCACAAACACCTCTTTACAACCTTCTATCTCTCTTAACTTTGATGTTCTATATAGGATATCCTCCACAGATTGTTGTGACTTCAGTACTACTTTAATTGGTCTGTTCACTCCCTCCTTATACGGACCCAGTCTATGGATCTCTTCCACTTCTTCTTGTAGGTCTTTTTTTTCATCATCATTTAGATTTTTGAACAGATCTCTTACCGTTTTCAATTTTTCCTTAATTCTCTTCGGCTTATATGTTATATTTTGTTCTTTCATCCCAAATATTAACGCACTCTTCTTCTTTTCTGCTATTTCCTTATCAATGTTTCCTTATTCTTCATTACATTAACCAGTTCCTTGGACCTTTCTTTTTTGTCTTCCTTCAACTGATCTTTAATTATTTCTTGTAATCCAACCATCTCTGCTTCCCTCGACTCAGTCCATTGTGTTTTCTTCAGTTCCCATTCCCTTTCAAGCCTTTCATTCTGCTCACTAATCATTTCCTTAAAGTCATCTTTCTCCTTTACTACTCTCTCCATTTTCTCCTCCAACCGTCTCTTGTATTTTTCAACCTCCACCTTCAAATGCGCATTCTCATCCACCAATCGTTTTTCATTTTCCTCCAGTCTCTTAACTCTTTCCTTCAAAGCCTTGCAGAATTCTCTATCCTGCTCCTCCTCACTCCTCTGAACTTTTAATTCCTTCACTAACTCCTCAAATCTCTTCTCCAACATCACCAATCTACCTTGCAATGTTGCCCCTGTTGAAGCTGGACTCATGCTTTGACTGGCCACTTTCGGCTTTGCTCCCTGGGCCTCATCAACATATTTTGAATTTGGTAATTTATTCCTTACCGGTCTATCCATTTTCCTTACTTTTCCTGGGAACATGTGGGTGTGTGGTCACTGGGGGCCAGGCCTGGTAGTTACGTGTGTGGTTGGATGCGTTGGTGGCTGCTATGGCTGGCCTTTGTGGGTTCCCGCTCTGTCGTTTGGAGTGTGGAGGTTCTCCCACCTCCGATCACTCCCATGTACACGCCACCAGGCTACGTTCACTCTGTACACTCGTTCACTCGCTCTGGTCGCCCCTCAATAGCAATAACTATTCTCACTCAAGCACATTGCTTAGCGTGTGGAGTGTTATTTAGATGCCGTTCATGCGCAGGAGGCACGTCCGTTCTCAACGGAGCGCGGAGTGTGTGTGTGTGTGTGTGTGTGTGTTTGTGTGTGTGCATGTGTTTGTGTGTGTGCATGTGTTTGTGTGTGTTTCACTGTTTGATCTGCTGCAGTCTCTGACGAGACAGCCAGACATTATCCTACGGAACGAGCTCAGAGCTCATTATTTCCGATCTTCGGATAGGCCTGAGACCAGGCACACACCACACACCGGGACAACAAGGTCACAAATCCTCGATTTACATCCCGTACCTACTCACTGCTAGGTGAACAGGGGCTACACGTGAAAGGAGACACACCCAAATATCCCCACCCGGCCGGGGAATCGAACCCCGGTCCTCTGGCTCGTGAAGCCAGCGCTCTAACCACTGAGCTATCGGGCGTGTGTGTGTGTGTGTGTGTGTGCATGCGTGTGTGTGTATGTGCGTGTGCATGTGTGTTACCTAGTTGTATGTTACAGGGTTCGAGCGGGGCTCATAGTGACCTGTCTCCATATGTACTTTTATCCAGGTTTTCCTTGAATTTATGCAAACTTTATGCTGCTAAAATCTCTTTATTCAGTCCATTCCAGTTTTGTTTCATTTATTCCCTTTCATGTCCCGACATTAGTGTCCAGCTTTTCCTCCAACCCTTGTAATGCTACTTCATAGTTCTCACATTTGCCCTTAAGGGTGCTGTTTTCCCTTTTTATTTCATAGAGTTTTCTTCATATAATTTTTTATTTTAACAGTATTCTCTAACTTGTCACATATTTCCCTGAGCTCTCGGATAGGCCTGAGACCAGGCACACACCACACACCGGGACAACAAGGTCACAACTCCTCGATTTACATCCCGTACCTACTCACTGCTAGGTGAACAGGGCTACACGTGAGGAGACACACCCAAATATCTCCACCGGCCAATCGAACCCGGTCATCTGGCTTGTGAAGCCAGCGCTCTAACCACTGAGCTACCGGGCCGTGTGTGTGTGTGTGTGTGTGTGTGTGTGTGTGTGTGTGTGTGTGTGTGTGTGTGTGTGTGTGTGTGACCAGTATGTCTTGACATCATAGAGATATGGGGGAGGATGGAGTGAGAGCAAGCTGGATGATGATCCGGATAGATATATTGTTTCTTTGAACTAAGCATTGCTTTTGGTTGAGTGAGATAGTACCTGAGCAGTCCACTAGCTCCCATCCCTCATTAGAATGTAAGTCCTAAGAGAGAGAGAGAGAGAGAGAGAGAGAGAGAGAGAGAGAGAGAGAGAGAGAGAAACAATTTAAGCACATTAAAGAAGCTTTGTATAATATGTTCTTTGAAATGATGTCATGAATGTTAGGAGACTGCACACCATCAGTCTCTCATTAGGCAACACATAAACATATATCAATTTGATTATCTCAGGATACTCTATGTATGAGGTAGTCACTACAAAAATTTTAGAATCTTCCACCTTCTGATGGAGTTAAACAATCAAATGAAGTGTCCTCATGAGAATTCTCTCTGGTGGCAAAGTTTCAATCAATCAATCAGTTCATAGAATATAGCATTACTTGCCTTGTATGTCTTTTGTAGTATGTATTTTTGATGTGACATTGTTAATACTGAGGCTGGTGAGGGTAGGTGACTAAGCAGACAGCAACAAGACTAAAAACTAAAACTGTAGTACAATTATCAGTATCACACTACAATTAACACTTTCTGGCATTACTTGTATTTTAGACACCTGCAATCATAAACATCCAATAACAAAGTTTTGCATTCAGAAAATGTATTTAGTAAAGAAGAGCTGTTAACACACCATGACCTGCATTTGGTGAAGTATGGTGTGTGATTTTTCAGTCAGCATGCCATTACTGACTTCACTCACTGTCAAGCTAAGTGGTCACTACAAAACCCCAGAACCTTCTACCACCAGTTGGAGATTGATAGGCATGGGCTACTCTGTGTCTGAGGGTTGACAAATGTTCATATGAAATTATTAACATACAGCTATTTAAAAAAGAAAATAATAATAATAATAATTTTTTAAGCCTTTGGAGCTTGGAGAACCTTGGGAAGACCTAGCCTCCCTAAACAAGTAACCAAATGCTTGGCATATGAATGTCAAGTATCAGGTTAACATGGTTAATATACCATCTATTACCACCTTGTTAATCTTACATTAGGTCTTATATAGGGGAACTGATACAGGTAATCATTGTAAATGTAGCCTGATAAAAATATATAAAAATTAGTAAGAAAATAAAATCTTACTTTCATACCATGCTACAAGAAAAATATTTTTTTTACAAAAGTAAGAGGAGTTAAATGATTAGTGTAGTGGCACACTTGATTGCAATGAAGGAACTGCCAAATTTGAGTTCTAGTATTTTCTTACATTACTGTCAACTCCTAAGTTCATTGAGCCTTACATGGGCACTAGTAGGGTTGCCACCTGTCCCTTTAAATATGGAACCGTTCCGTATTGAAGCGTGAAATGCTGCGTTCCGTATTGAACCAATATGGGACGCCATTTGTTCCGTATTTGCCTGTATGAATAGTCAAGCAAATTAAATAAATTAATAAGTCATCGTGATCAAATATTGAAACAAATACATAACCAGTTCACAAAAATATATGAGTTTGTTAGGGGTTTGTCGTGCTGCCTGTGCGTTATGTGAACAGTACACGTAATATCTCGCTCCGCCTCCACCAAGGATTCTAGGGAGGATATATAGGTTCAATGGGCGGGCTGGAAGAATTAATTAGGGAACCTCGCTTCTAACAGATGGTGCGTGGATCGCAGGTAGTAAGGGGGTGAGGAATGGGGGGATCCATCAGCAGGGGAGGATGAGCGCCATTACAAGATTCAAACAGTCAGTCAGTCACGGGAAGGAGCGCAAGGCACATCAACCATTGCTCGCCTCCGCCTGGGCCACACTACGCCCATTGCTCACTTGCATCGCTTACGTCAGTCTTGTGACTCCTTCTGCCTTTGGTGTAGGACTACCCCTGAGGCCATGGAACATTTCCTGCTTCAATGCCCACGCCTCCTCTCTCAACATACTGCATTACGTTCCCGGCTCTCCGCCCTGGCCATCACAACACTTGACCTGCCCACCCTCCTGGAGGCCTCAGGCATCCACCCCAACTGGCAACCTGCTGTCCTTTGCCTTACTTGTGCCTTCTTGAGGAAGACCAGCCAGCTACCACACCTGTGATACCCACTCAGGACTACCCCATGGCTCATAAGGATCCATAGACCTTCGTGGCCTCTTTTGAATCCTTATGAGCCCTGAGGTAGTCCTGTGTGGGTATCACAGGCATGGTAGCTGGCTGGTCTTCCTCAAGAAGGCACAAGTAAGGCGAAGGACCATTGCCAGTTTCGCCAGAGGCTGCCAAGAGGGTGGGCAGGTCAATGTTGTGATCCGGAGAGCCAGCTAATGCAGTATGTTGAGAGAGGAGGCATGGGCATTGAAGCAGGAAATGTTCCATGGTCTCAAGGGTAGTCCTACACCAAGGGGAGAAGTGGTCACGAGACAGTTGACGTATGCGATGCAAGTAAGGAGTATAGCATGGTGTGGCCCAAGGATTCTAGGGAGGATATACGGGTTCAATGGGCGGGCTGGAGGAATTGATTAGGGAGCCTTGCTTCCAACAGATGGCGCGCGGGTCGCAGGTAGTAAGGGGGTGTTGAGAGATGGGGGGATCCATCAGCAGGGAAAGATAAGTGCCATTACAAGATTCAAACAGTCAATCAGTCATGGGAAGAAGTGCAAGGCACATCAATCATTGCCCGCCTCCGTCTGGGCCACACCACGCCCAGTGCTCACTTGCATCGCCTACGTCAGTCTTGTGACTTCTGCCCCCAGGACTACCCTGAGTTCATGGAACATTTCCTGCTTCAATGCCCATGCCTCCTCTCAACATACTGCATTACGCTCCCGGCTCTCTGCCCTGGCCATCACACTGACCTGCCCACCCTCTTGGCGGCCTTGTCCACCTTTCCTAGCACCTGCAGCTGTCCCGCCTTACTTGTGCCTTCTTGAGGAAGACCGGCCAGCTACCATGCCTGTGATACCCACAGGAGTACCCCAGGACTCGTGATCCATAGATTTTCGTGGCCTCTTTTGAATCCTTATGAGCCCTGGGGTAGTCCTGTGTGGCTATCACAGGCGTGGTAGCTGGCCGGTCTTTCTCAAGAAGGCACAAGTAAGGCGAAGGACAGCAGGTGCTAGGAAAGGTGGATGCCTGAGACCGCCAACAGGGTGGGCAGGTCGAGTGTTGTGATGGCCAGGCGAGAGCCAGCTAATGCAGTATGTTGAGAGAGGAGGCGTGGGCATTGAAGCAAGAAATGTTACATGGTCTCAGGGGTAGTCCTACACCAAGGGCAGAAGTGGTCACAAGACAGACGTAGGCGATGCAAGTAAGTAGTATGGTGTGGCCCAGGTGGAGGCGGTCAGAAAAAGCATATATATATATATATATATATATATATATATATATATATATATATATATATATATATATATATACAGGCAACCCCCGTTTAACGAAGGTTCACACAACGAAATTTCGCTATAACGAAGGTTTCATTTTAATACCATCTGCTCGTTTAACGAACATCAAACTCGCTTTAACGAAGTTTTATCCAAGTAATTTTTTTCCAAATTTGAAAGCCCCACTGTATCATGCAAGCTGACAGGCTTTTGAATATATCAGGAGCTGCTGGTACTAAGGCCTGCCTCAGGAGAAATCCTGAGACACCTATAGAATAAAGATCAAGATCAAGCCTCTTGTGGACAACACAAGCTCTGCCGATACAAAGGCCTGACTCAGAAGAAATTATGTGTCACCTGTAGCATCAAGATCAAGATCACACGCACCACTCACTGCCCAGTCAAAACATAACAGCGTCACCAGCAGCTCATCTTCCTTAGTTCAACTTACCACCAAAACACCCTGCAATGTGGCCTAACGTTCCTAAGAAGACCAGGAAGTGTCTTACTCTCAAAGTGAAGCTGGGTATTATTCACCGACAAGAGAGAGGCCAGAAAACTAATAACATTGCTTCCCACCATCTACTATCTACTATTTTCAAGTCAAGATACTCTATTAAGAAGGCTAGTGAGACCTCATCTTCCTTGCAAGCTAAAAGAACCACCAGAACTTGTGACTCTACAATGGATAAAAGGGAAAGCCTTGTGGAAATGTGGTACATAAGTTTTGTATGCAGTACCATGATGCGCACTTTGTTTACATTCCACAGGTTGCCAGTTAGTGTATTTCCCGTTTCACTCTCCCTCCCTTCATAAAGTTAAGATCATCAACATTATAAAGTTACGTACGTACATACATTAGTGTACATTATAATGACTTAAATTAAACTACCTAAATGTTTAACTTCATAATTTTTACTTTCATTAAACCTTTTACTGTACTATGATGCATTCTCACTTTGCTTACTCTCAGTGGAAGTTCAAATCAGGGGTTATATTTGTTATAATCGGTTCGCTTAACGAAGTTTCGCTTAATGAAGTGTTTTTTAAGAACGTAACCCCTTCGTTAAACGCGGGTTGCCTGTATATATATATATATATATATATATATATATATATATATATATATATATATATATATATATATGAACATGTTTTATTTGCCTTATAAGCTCATAACCACGAGAGAATGCAGGGAAAAATAAGGGGAGGGGGAGGAAGCATGGGAGAAATTTTAAGTTACTCCTAATAACGTTTTCTATGAAATTACTCGCTTCCAACAGATGGCAGCACTGTCATTGTCCTCCGTGGTACAGTGGAACCATGCGTGTTTTGGGATCCGAGGGGTCTCCAAGTGCACGGGTTCGAATCCTGTCCACGGTCTGAGTACAGGTTGGGCTTCCTCACTCAGGGCAACGGTTTCCTAGCGGGTGGGCTTTGAGATAGGAGGTACCCTAAAAAGTATCCCCTTTAGCTCATAAATTCCCGTGAAAAGCCCACATAGTATAAAAAAAAAAAAAAAAAAATTTAACCACAGACCAAAACTTCCTCTCTGTATATTCCTTGGCCTCCACGTTCCATGACTTCCATCACCAACGGCTGTCAGTCTAGAAATGAGAGGGGTGGAGAACACTGCTGTTGTGCTGTGCCATGCCTATGTCTCATCCCTGTTAGGTACCTGGTACTGAACATGCATGGCTACGTCTGTAGGATCTGTACACTTAGAAAATGTATAAGTAATGGCTATATTTATGATCCATTCATATTCTAGGTAGCTACTGTTTTCTCCAAACGAGTTTTTTTTTTTTTTTAATTAAGGGAAATATATTTTTCAGTGTCTCATTCTTTAGAATTTATACAGACACATGTAGTTTAAAAAATATATTACTGATAACTTGACTGATGAACGTATTTTGCAATATATCCTCGCATTTAGTCAAGATATCCTTGAATTCCTCCTAATACAGGGTACTTATAAAAGAGCTTATCTTCAAGCCTTGTCAATATGATTGACTTTCTACTCGCCATCACTGTTCCAACCTCAGCTAAAGCGTTCCATATTTTTAGGAGATGGAGGTGGCAACCCTAGGCACTATCCAGCTATGAATGGCAAGGTTTAAGCCAGCAACATTTAGTACTTGCATTGAATTGTTTGGTTCTCCATTATCATTCTCAGTCAGTATTGTGATGTTGAATTCCTACAGAATGTTTTAGCTGTATTTTATGTAAAGGTGCAGGTAAAGTCACTGATGTAATCAAGGAAAGAAAGAAAGGTTGTATCTATAGCAAGTTTTGTGTGTGTGTGGGTGTGTGCGTGTGTGTGTGTGTGTGTGTGTGTGTGTGTGTGTGTGTGTGTGTGTGTGTGTGTGTATTCACCTAGTTGTAATTTTACACCTTGGACAATTCTGGGCTTGTCCCTCCTTCTCCTCCTCCCTCTGACTATCAATCAAAATTCTTCGTAATAATGTTTTCCATGCCCTTGCTGGCCTAAACCCTCGGAAGGCTTATGGACCTGATGGGGTCCCTCCTATTGTTCTCAAAAACTGTGCTTCTGTGCTTGCACCTTGCCTGGCCAAACTCTTCCAACTTTGTCTATCGACTTCTACCTTTCCTTCCTGCTGGAAGTTCGCCTACATTCAGCCTGTTCCTAAAAAGGGTGACCGTTCTAACCCCTCAAACTACCATCCTATTGCTTTAATCTCTTGCTTGTCTAAAGTTTTTTAATCTATCCTGAATAGGAAGATTCTCAAACATCTGTCACTTCACAATCTTCTGTCTGATCGCCAGTATGGCTTCCGTCAAGGTCGCTCTACTGGTGATCTTCTGGCTATCCTTACTGAGTCTTGGTCATCCTCTTTTAGAGATTTCGGTGAAACTTGCTGTTGTGTTAGACATATCAAAAGCTTTTGATAGAGTCTGGCATAAAGCTTTGATTTCAAAACTGCCCTCTTACGGCTTCTATCCTTCTCTCTGCAGCTTTATCTCAAGTTTCCTTTCCAACCGCTCTATTGCTGCTGTGGTAGACGGCTACTGTTCTTCTCCTAAACCTATTAATAGTGGTGTTCCTCAGGGTTCTGTCTTGTCACCCACTCTCTTTCTATTATTCATTAATGACCTTCTTAACCAAACTTCTTGCCCTATCCACTCCTACGCTGATGATACCACCCTACATCTTTCCACGTTCTTTCAGAGACGTCCAACCCTTCAGGAAATTAACAGATCACGTGGGGACGCCACGGAACGCCTGACTTCCGATCTTTCTAAGATTTCTGATTGGGGCAGAGAAAATCTAGTAGTTTTCAATGCCTCAAAAACTCAATTCCTCCATCTATCAACTCGAGACAACCTTCCAGACAACTATCCCCTCTTCTTCAATGACACTCAACTGTCTCCCTCTTCCTCTATCCTTTGCTCATAATCTTAACTGGAAACTTCACATCTCATCTCTTGCTAAAACAGCTTCTATGAAATTAGGTGTTCTGAGGCGTCTCCGACAGTTTTTCTCGCCCCTCCAACTGCTTACTCTGTATAAGGGCCTTATCCGTCCCTGTATGGAGTACTCTTCGCATGTTTGGGGGGGTTCCAGTCACACAGCTTTGCTTGATAGTGTGGAATCGAAAGCTCTTCGTCTCATCAACTCCCCTCCTCTGACTAACTGTCTTCAGTCTTTTTCTCACCGCTGAAATGTTGCATCCCTTTCTATATTTTATCGCTATTTTCATGGTAACTGTTCTACTGATCTTGCTAACTGCATGCCTTCCCTCCACCTGCGGCCACGCTGCACAAGACTTTCTTCTTCCTCTCATCCCTATTCTGTCCAAAACTCTCTAATGCAAAAGTTAACCAGTACGCTCAATCATTCATCCCTTTCACTGGTAAACTCTGGAACTCCCTCCTGCATCTGTATTTCTGAATTCCTTCAACTTGTCTTCTTTTAAGAGGGAGGTATCAAGACATTTGCTTCCCTAATTCTGGCTGACGGTTTTGGCACTTTTTGCACTCTTTGGAGAGCCAGCGCTCAAGTGGGCTTTTTTCTAACTTTCTTTTATTTGCCCTTGGCTGGCCCTCTCCCCTGCGTAAAAAAAAAAAAAAAAAAATACTCGTGTGGCCCCGTCTCCATATCTACACACATCCAACTTTCCTTTTAAAACTATGCACACTCCTCGCTGACACTACTTCCTCACTGAAACTATTCCACACCTCCACACATCTTTGTGGGAAACTATATTTCTTCACATCCTTCAAGCATATTCCCTTGGCTATCTTTTTACTATGCAATCTCGTAGTTCTATTTAAATTTTCCTCTCTCAACATCATTTGCTCATTATCCACTTCATCCAGACCATTCAACAGTTTATAAACCTGTATTAAATCTCCTCTTTCTCTTCCTTGTTCCAAGGTAAGCAAATTCATTTCTTTTAATCTCTCCTCATAGGTCATTTCTGCCAATTCCAGAACCATTTATGTTGCCATTCTCTGCAATCTCTCCCAACTTCCTTATATGCTTCTTTTTATAAGGGGACCAAACCACACCAGCATATTCCAATCTTGGTCTAATTACCGTACTAATTAATTTCTTCATCATATCTTTATCCATATAATGAAAGGCTCCAATATTTCTAATCAAATTATATGTTTCTCCAAACATCTTGTCAATATGAGCCTCAAACTGCCCATGGTCTTGTATCATCACTCCCAAATCCTTTTCCTTTTCCACCTTTTTCAGCACTACTCCTTCACCCATCTTATATGACCCTCTTGGCTGTTTTCCACTCTTCCCCATCTCCATCACATGACTTTTGCTCAGATTAAATTCCATCTCCCACCTCTTGCTCCACTCCCAAATCCTATCCAGATCTGCCTGTAAAATTTCACAATCTTCTTCACTCTTCACACACCTACACAACTTTGCATCATCCGCAAACAAATTAATATAACTGTTTACTCCCTCTGGCATATCACTAATATAGACAAGGAAAAGTATTGGTGCCAGCACTGAGCCTTGTGGGACTTCATTCTCCACCACCAACCAGTCCAATTTTGCATCCCTTATTACCGTTCTCATCTCCTTCCATCTCAAGTAGTTTTCCATCCACTTTAACACTTATCCTTTCAGTCCTCCATAAATCTCTAATTTCCATAGCAGTCTCATGTGCAGTACCTTGTCAAAAGCTTTTTTTAAATCCAAATATACACAGTCCATCCATCCCTCTCTCTCTTGTATTTTGTCAACCACTCTTGAATAAAAGCTCAGTAGATTTGTTACACATGACCTCCCTTTCCTAAAGCCAAATTGATGATCCGATAATAACTTATGATCCTCCAGGAACCGTATCCAATATTTCTTTATCACCCTCTCACAAATCTTACCGACCACACTTGTTAAAGACACAGGTCTATAGTTAAGAGGCTCTTCCTTACTGCCTCCCTTATAAATGGGCACCACTTCAGCTCTTTTCCACTCTACCGGTACTTCCCGGTTTCTAATGAGCACCTTATAATATCATATAATGGATCTATCAATTCTTCTCTACATTCCTTCAATAATTTGCCTGAAACTTCATCTGGTCCCATCGCTTTATCATCTTTAAGTTCCTCCAACATTTTATATAACTCCTTTTTAGGTATCTTAATGTCATCCATGTGCACATTTCCTTCTACATTCTGAGGCTTTACAAACATTGTTTCTTTAGTAAATACTTGTTGAAACCTATTATTTAGCAATTCTGCGATATTCTTAGGGTCATCTACTATCCCTTGCTCTTCTTTTAACCTTTCAATGGACTCTCTCTTTTTAAGTTTACCATTTATGAACCTGTAAAACAATTTTGGATGTTCCTTACTCTTGTCTACAATATCTTTTTCAAATTTTCTTTCTTCCTCCCTCCTTACCCTCACATATTCATTTCTCGTCACCCTATAATTTTCCTTATTTAGTATATTCCTGCTCTTTTTCCATCTTTTCCAAGCCACATCTCTCTTTTCTTTAGCCTTAACACAAGTTGCATTAAAGCAATCCTTTCTTCCTTCCTCTCTCGGTTTATACTTTGGTACAAATTTCATAACTCCTTCTTTATAATATTTCATAAAAATCTCATATTTTTTTTTGCACTTCTCTGATTTGTAACATCTCCTCCCAATCTAATGTTCTGAAATAATTTTTCAAACTTTCTGTGTCCATCTTTCTATAATTCAATCTACCACTCCTGTATGTCTCATCTTTCCTTCGCTGTGTTATTGCCAGCTGCATTTCCATAACCACATGATCACTCTTCCCCAATGGACATTTGTATTGTATATCCCCACATAGGTACACTTCTCGTGTTAACACCAAATCCAGTGTAGCTGGTTCATCATCTCCTCTATATCTCTATATCTAGTATTTTCTTTCACCCTCTGTTCCATCATATTTTCCATCATTAGATTAAGGAATCTCTCTCCTCATGCTTCCTCTCCAACACCACTTACTAGATTTTCCCAATCCACCTCCTTACAATTAAAATCTCCTACTAGTATCACCTTTCTTTTTCCAGTTAATACACTTTCCAAACTCTGTAAATTATCCTTGATCATATTGTCATATTCCCTTAATGTCCAAGAATTTGTTTTAGGAGGTACATAGGTCACCATGATTATTAATTCTTTTCCATCACTTTTTAACCTTATGCTTATCACTTCTGCATTGTTCTTCCCATACTAAACCTTATCCACATTTATCTCCTTCTTCATCATAATCATAACTCCTCCTCCACCTTTACCCTCTCTATCCTTTCTCCATATATTATATTAATTATCCAAATTTATCTTTGTTTTTTCATATAATTTTGTCTCAGTCAAACACACTATATCAGGCTTCTCCACCATCACATAGTCTTGCAATTCCAGTCTACTTGACAGTATCCCATCTATATTAGTATAGATTTTGGTCCACCCACTGCTCCCTTTAGGGGTTTGTGTTTGTGTGTGTATTTTACCTAGTTGTATTTACCTAGTTGGAGTTTTACAGGGCCTGGCCCGTCTCCATATCTACACTTATCCAATTTTTCTTTAAAACTATGCACACTCTTTGCTGACACCACTTCCTCACTCAAACTGGTCCAAGTCTCAACACATCTTTACGGGAAACTATATTTTTGTGTGTATTTACCTAGTTGTAGTTTTCCAGGACCTTGGCTTTATGCTCGTGTGGCCCCGTCTCCATATCTACACTTATCCAATCTTTTTTTAAAACTGTGTACACTCGTTGCAGACATTACTTCTTCATTCAAACTGTTCCACGTCTCAACACATCTTAGCGGGAAACTATACTTTTTAATATCTCTTAGACATCTTCCCTTCCTCAGCTTTTTACTATGTGATCTTGTGCTTCGACTGGCATATTCTTCTCTCAGGATCAGGTACTCATTGTCCACTTGGTCTATTCCGTTGATCAATTTATAAACTTGTATGAGATCCCCTCTCTCCCTTCTGTTCCAATGTTGGAAGATCCATAGCCTTTATATAGTCTCTCCTCATATGTCATCCCTTCAAGTTCTGGGACCATTCTTGTAGCCATTTTTTGTAGTCTCTCCAGCTTCCTTATGTGTTTCTTTTTGTGAGGGTTCCACACTACTGCATATTCCAATCTTATTATAGTACTTATCAGTTTCTTCATCATTTCTTTGTCCATGTAGTGAAATGCTATACCAATATTCCTTAGCAAATTATGTCTCTCTGAAAATTCTATCAATATGGCTTGCTGGTTGATTATTTTCTTCCATCGTCACTCTCAAATCCTTTTCCTTTTTTACTCTCTCCAGTTCTACTCCATCTCCCATCTTATAGATTCCCACTGGTTGTCTTTCACTCTTTCCCATTTCCATGACATGGCTTTTGTCCACATTGAATTTCATCTCCCACTTTTTACTCCATTCCCAGATCTTATTTAGGTCTTCTTGCAGTATTTCACAATCCTCTTTTTGCTTTATAACTCTGCACAGTTTCGTATCGTCCACAAACAGATTTATGTAGCTGTTCACTCCTTCTGGCATGTCGTTTATATAAATGAGAAAAAGTATTGGCGCCAATACAGACCCCTGTGGCACTCCGCTTTCTACTGCTCTCCACTTGGACTTCATATCTTTGACTACCGTCCTTATTTCTCTCCCCCTCAAATAATGTTTCATCCATCTCAATGTGCTTCCTTTTAAACCACCCTTCTCTAATTTCCACAGTAACCTTGCATGTGGCACTTTATCAAACGCCTTTTTTAAATCCAAGTAAATACAATCAACCCATCCCTCTCTCTCTTGTACCCTGTCAACTATTCTAGAGTAGAAACTCAGTAAATTTGTTACACACGACTGATCTTTTCTAAATCCAAATTGGCTATTTGATAATAATTTGTTGTCTTCAAGGAACTCAATCCATTGTTTCTTTATTACTCTTTCACACATCTTACATATTACACTAGTTAGTGATACTGGTCTGTAATTTAGAGGTTCTTCCTTCCTTCTGCTCTTATATATGGGAACCACCTTAGCTCTTTTCCATTCTACTGGTACTGTTCCATTTTCTATTGAGCATTTTATGATGTTGTATATAGGACTTGCTAGTTCTCCCCTACATTCTTTCAATATTCTGCCTGAGACTTCATCTGGTCCCATTGCCTTTTCTTCATCCAGTTCCTTCATTAACTCTTTTATTTCAAGCTTTGTTACTTTGATCTCTTCCATATAGATTGGTGTCTATTACCCTGTGGTCTTTCAAATTTGGATTCCTTAGTAAAGACCTCCTGAAATTTACTATTTAACAATTCTGCCATACTTTTTGGGTCTTCCACCATCCCATTTTCTCCCTTTAACCTTTCTATTGTTTCTTTTTGTCTTATTTTTCCGTTTATGAATCTGTAAAACAATTTCGGTTGCTCATTGCATTTTTCGACTATGTCCTTTTCATAGATCCTCTCCTCTTCCTTCCTCCCTTTAACATATTCATTTCTTGCTATCTTGAAGTTTAACTTATTTACTGTATTTCTATTTCTCCTCCACCTTTTCCATGCTCCATCTCTTATCTCCTTTGCCCTGGCACACTTTGCGTTAAACCAATCTTTCTTTCCTTCTTCCTTAGGTCTATATTTCAGGACATATTCCCTGACTCCTGTCTATATTTCAGGACATATTCCCTGACTCCTGTTTTGTATATTTCCAAAAATAAGTTATATTTCTCTTGCATCCCCTCAGAGTTTTCCATCTCCTCCCAGTTAGCTTATTTGAAATAGTTCTTGAGATTCTCAATATCAGCCTTTCTGTAATTTAGTCGGTCTCCTTTGTATGATTCACCTCTATCTTCTTTTCCCTCTTCTATATCCATTTCTAATATTACATGATCACTCTTTCGCAATTGGCACTTATATCTTATATCCTCATTCATTTGTATACCCCTTGTAAAAACCAGGTGTAATTTTGCCAGCTCATCATTTCCTCTGAATCTTGTGTTTTTTTTTACTTTTTGATCCATTATATTATCTATCATTAGGTTCAGGAATCTTTCTCCCCAGGCTTCTTCCCCCATACCACTTTCATAATTTTATCAGTCCACTTCTATACAATTGAAGTCTCCTACTAATAACACTTTTCTCCTTTCTTTAATGACTCTCGTTAGACTCCTTATAGTGTCATCTATCATATCTTTATTATCTCGGTTGGTCCATGCATTCGTTTTTGGTGGCACATATGTTACAATGATTGTTAACTCTTTTTTATTAATATGCATCGTAATATACAGTACTTCTGCTTTTCCTTCCCCACACTCCACTTGGTTTACCACCATCTCTTTCCTTGTCATTATCATGACTCCTCCTTCTTTACCCACTCTGTCTTTCCTCCATACATTATATCTATCATCTATGCCTATTTTGATTGTCTCATTTAGTTTTGTTTCAGCCAAGCATACAATATCCAGTTTTTCTTTCCTTATGTAATCTTTTAGTTCTAATTTACTTGATAGAACCCCATCTATGTTCGTATACATAATTTTTAGTTTCTTGCCCTTATCACTTTTAGTTGCACTTGGTCCACTGTTGCCTCTTCCTTCTCTCTTATATACCATTTTCTTATCCTGTCTCCTAGAATTCTCAAAAAAAGCCTTTTTCCTCCTCTGACCCTTCGTTATTTTTTTCCCTTACTGCTGCCGCCAATTTGTTGTATCTCTTCCTTTCTTCCTCATTCTTATTTTTTCTTATATATATATATATATATATATATATATATATATATATATATATATATATATATATATATATATATATATATCCTTGCAGCCTTCTGTTTCTCTGAGTTTTGTTGTTCTATATAATATCTCTTCTGTTGCTGCTTGTGATTTTAGTAGTATCTTAATTGTTCTTGTTGTTCCATCTTGATAAGGTCCCATTCTGTGAATTTCCTCCACTTCCTCCTCTAGGTTCTGCCTATCTTCGTCATTTAGATTTTTTAGTAGGTCTTTAACTGACTTCATTTCCTCCTTTTCCCTTCTTGGTCTATATTTTAAATTTTTTTTCTTTTAGTCCAAAGATAATTACACTTTTTTTCTGCAATTTCCCTTACTAGGTTTTCCGTTTCCTTAAGAACTCCAATAATTTTGTTTGCCATGTTCTCGTCTCTTTCTTTTAGTTGTTCTTGAATCACCTCCTGTAAGTTATCTTTGTGTTTCTTATCTTGTACTCTCCATGCCTGTACTTCTTTTTTTATCACACCATGTACTCTTTCCTCTTCTTTGCTAACTAGATCTTTCAGGTCCTCTTTTCCTTTCTCTACTTTACCAAGTCCTTCATCCATCTGTTTCTTATATTTGGCTAGTTCTTTTCTCAGTTCTGCATTCTCTACTCTTAACCTAGCTTCACTTTCTTCCACTTCTTTTATCCTTTCTTTCAAGTTCAGAAACTCTTTCTCTTGTTCATCGTTCTCTTTACTTCTCATACTTTCTCTTATACAGTTGTCTAATTTTTTCTCCAAAGTTAAAACTCGCCTATGGAGGGCGGTACTTGTCTCATCGAATCCTCCAAATCTAGCCTCTTCCTCATTGTCATCATCCTTTTCTTGTACTCCTTCCATATTCTCGTGTGTATTTACCTAGTTTTACCTAGTTGTAGTTTTACAGGGCCTGGGCTTTATGCTCGTGTGGCTCCGTCTCCATATCTACACTTATCCAATTTTTCTTTAAAACTATGTACACTCTTTGCTGACACCATTTCCTCACTCAAACTGTTCCAATTCTCAACACATCTTTGTGGGAAACTAAATTTTTTAACATCTCTCAGACATCTTCCCTTCCTCAGTTTCTTACTATGTGATCTTGTGCTTCTAATGTCATATTCTCAGGATTAGTTTCTCATTATCCACTTGATCCATTCCGTTAATCAATTTCTAAACTTGTATCAGATCCCCTCTCTCTCTTCTCTGTTCCAGTGTTGGTAGTAGATCCATAGCTTTTCGTCTCTCCTCATATGTCATCCCTTTAAATTCTGGAACCATTCTTGTAGCCATTTTTTGCAGTCTCTCCAATTTCCTTATGTGTTTCTTTTTATTGGGGGGTCCACACAACTCCTGCATATTCCAATCTAGGTCTTATTTTAGTACTTATCAATTTCTTCATCATTTCTTTGTCCATATAGTGAAATGTTAAATCCAATATTCCTTAGCAATTTATACGTCTCTGAAAATTCTATCAATATGGCTTACCGGTTGATTGTTTTCTTCCACTGTCACTCCCAAGTCCTTTTCCTTTTTTACTTTTTCTAGTTCTACTCCATCTCCCATCTTATAGATTCCCACTGGTCGTCTTTCACTTTTTTCCCATTTCCATGACATGGCTTTTGTCCACATTGAATTCCATCTCCCATTTTTTACTCCATTTCCAGATCTTGTTTAAGTCTTCCTGTGTGTGTGTGTGTGTGTGTGTGTGTGTGTGTGTGTGTGTGTGTGTGTGTGTGTGTGTGTGTGTGTGTGTGTGTGTGTGTGTGTGTGTGTGTCCAAGGGAGAGCATTTAGCCATAAAATAACAGTTGCCAATAAGGTTGTCATGTGTTCACCACTCCACAATTGTGGTGAACTTGTATGAACAGACTGTTGCATTAGATGAGCTGCATGTTGAAATTAATGAACTAATGCTGTTAACAATGTTAATAAGCTTACTAACATAGTGTTAACTTTCTGCACTCCATTTATGCATTTTCTTATTGAACTGACATGTTAAACCATTAGTATGAAAATATTTTGACATGTTAGTCTGATGAAACAAAGTTTTTGCAAATACAATCTGTCCAAGATTTGCAGAGGTAGAAGTACATAGCATAGAAAAAATATAGTGAAGGTGGAAAGAGACCATTAAAAGTTAAAGTGAGATCACAAATGGCAGCAGAAAAAAAATTTGGCTTGGATGAGAAAATTGGATGTAATCACAGGCTACAAAAATGTTTGGATGGGTTAGCTTAGGTAAGGTTATGAATTGTGAAGAAAGAGAAAAAGAGAAGCTAAGAAATGAAGATAAAAAAAAAAAAAACAGCAGAGATCAATCATCTAGAAAAATACTTTCTATGGAAGGATCTTAGACATGAAAGTAGGAAGTTGGGTTGCTGCAACAGAAAGAGGAGTAAGGTGAAGAGAGCAGAGAAAAGTCAGTGGAATCAACAGAATGCAGGGATGAAACAGGTGAAACAGCAATGAGCAGGGAGGAGGAACCAAAAATTAATAGTGACATATACCAACATGAACAGTCTTCTATCAGGGATTCAAGAGCTCAATAATTACTTAAAGGATATTGAACCTGGTGTAATGGGATTGGCAGAAAACATATTGAGAGAACAACCACCACCAGATAACATTGGAAATGAAAAATACAATATATATATATATATATATATATATATATATATATATATATATATATATATATATATATATATATATATATATATATAAGTAATTTTAAGTTCAAACATTGGCATAATCAAATTGTATGTTCTAGTTTTTCATATAGAAAAAAAATCTGATGATTTATCCAGGACTTAATAGACCTGGCTGAGATATGTCAACACTTAGTAAAAATTGTGTAATACTGATGCCCAACATTTTTCTTGTGTCAGGATCACTAGTAGATGAATATGATCTGATACAGCTTTGTTAAAATTTCTACTAATACTGAAAACTAAATCAAATTACAAGCAGCAGTGTGATATAACAATTTGTGTATTTCATTTTGTACAAAAATGATGAAGTAAACAAAAATTGCAGAGCAGTGTTCCCTGCACTCCTCTTTCTCTACTTCATACAAACTCATGCAGAGTCACTGGGTCACACAGAGATAGATGGCTGTGGTATTTTGTCTGATTCAGTGCTTCTGTTAATACTCTTCTCTAGTATAAAGCAAATTCATTTGTTTAGTTTTCACACAAAATGGTAATTTAGTCCTATGCATATTAGAGCAACAAGAAATTTCAATATAGGAGGTTTGAATACATTTTAGATTATTAGTCAGGTCATGTTTCATTTCACATCGATGTAGATCTGGGAAGTTAAATACTTGGCCACAACTGTAACATGGTGGTCCTACTTATTGCTAACACTGCTGAACTAACCCTGAATAAAGCAGCAGCCTGGGTATGGGTGTAATAGTGGTTGTGGAGGTAGAGAAATACAAGGTGGTAGGGAGGGGTGGTGTTAGGGACAGGCAGAGAGGAGATTCCTCCCACCAGTATGGCTCACTCTGTCTCCTCAGCAGCTGGCCCTGCACTCAGTAACGGCCCCTCCTTCACATCTCCCTTGGAGGAACCAGAGACAAAAGTGGATGAGATCTATGACGTACCTGTGGGTAAGTGCCAGCAAAGCTCACTTGGGCACCCCAAAAGACACCACCACAGCCACCCTGTTCTCTTTCATTCCAGTGTTGGTGCTCAAGTAGTGATGGTGAAAGTGGTGATGTTGTAGCTGCCTGTCCATTAGTTTGTGATCTCTAACTGTGATGCTGCAGTTTTATAGGAAAATATTTGCTGCTTGCCTCTGCATGGAATCATTTTACTGTGTGTATTTCTTCCTTTATGTTTTTGGGATGGCTGTTGTAATGGATATTGGGTTGGTTGCCTGCTTGTAGTGATGAGGCAGTCTAGAGGAGGTGTGATCAGGTGCAGCAACACCAAAGGACTCCTAGAAAGTAATTATGCTTTTCTGTGGATTTTAATGTGTGTATATTGCCTGCTATTCTTGATGCTCTCTCCCTCTGGAGTGTGTGTGTTTGTGGTGTGTGTGTGTGTGTGTGTGTGTGTGTGTGTGTGTGTGTGTGTGTGTGTGTATATATTTACCTAGTTGTAGTTTTACAGGGCCTGGGCTGTATGCTCGTGTGGCCCTGTCTCCATATCTACACTTATCCAATTTCTCTTTAAAACTATGCACACTCGTTGCTGACACCACTTCCTCACTCAAACTTTTCCAAGTCTCAACACATCTTTGCAGGAAACTATATTTTTTAACATCTCTCAGACATCTTCCCTTCCTCAGTTTCTTACTATGCGATCTTATGCTTCTAATGTCATATTCTTCTCTCAGGATTAGTTTCTCATTATCCACTTGATCCATTCTGTTAATCAATTTATAAACTTGTATCAGATCCCCTCTCTCTCTTCTCTGTTCTAGGGTTGGTAGATCCATAGCTTTTAGTCTCTTCTCATATGTCATCCCTTTAAATTCTGGAACCATTCTTGTAGCCATTTTTTGTAGTCTCTCCAATTTCTTTATGTGTTTCTTTTTATGGGGGGTCCACACAACTCCTGCATATTCCAATCTAGGTCTTATTTTAGTACTTATCAATTTCTTCATCATTTCTTTGTCCATGAAATGAAATGCTAATCCAATATTCCTTAGCAAATTATATGTCTCTTTGAAAATTCTATCAATATGGCTTACCGGTTGATTGTTTTCTTCCATTGTCACTCCCAAGTCCTTTTCCATTTTTACTTTTTCTAGTTCTACTCCATCTCCCATCTTATAGATTCCCACTGGTTGTCTTTCACTTTTTCCCATTTCCATGACATGGCTTTTGTCCACATTGAATTCCATCTCCCATTTTTTACTCCATTTCCAGATCTTGTTTAAGTCTTCCTGCAGTATTTCACAATCCTCTTTTTGTTTTATGACTCTGCACAGTTTTGCATCATCTGCAAACAGATTTATGTAGCTGTTCACTCCCTCTGGCATGTCGTTTATATATATGATAAAAAAGTATTGGCACCAATACTGACCCCTGTGGCACTCTGCTGTCTACTGCTCTCCACTTGGACTTCATATCTTTAACTATTGTCCTTATTCCTCTCCCCATCAAGTAATTTTCCATCCATCTCAATGTGCTTCCTTTTAAGCCACCCTTCTCCTCTAGCTTCCATAGTAATCTTTCATGTGGCACTTTATCAAACGCCTTTTTTTAAATCCAAATGAATACAGTCAACCCATCCCTCTCTCTCTTGTACTCTATCAACTATTCTAGAGTAGAGACTCAATAAATTTGTTACACACGACCGACCTTTTCTAAAACCAAATTGGCTATTTGATAATAATTTGTTTTCTTCAAGAAACTAAATCCATTGTTTCTTTATTACTCTTTCACACATCTTGCATATTACACTAGTTAATGATACTGGTCTGTAATCTAAAGGTTCTTCCTTCATTCCGCTCTTATATATGGGAACCACCTCAGCTCTTTTCCATTCTGCTGGTACTGTTCCATTTTCTATTGAGCATTTTATGATGTTGTATATAGGACTTGCTAGTTGTTCTCTACATTCTTTTAATATTCTGCCTGAGACTTCATCCGGTCCCATTGCCTTCTCATCATCTAATTCTGTCATCAACTCTTTTATTTCAAGCTTGGTTACTTTAATCTCTTTCATATGGACAGTCTCTCTATTACCCTGTGGTCTTTCAAATTTGGATTCCTTAGTAAAGACCTCTTGAAATTTACTATTTAACAGTTCTGCCATACTTTTTGGGTCTTCCACCATCCCATTCTCTCCTTTTAACCTTTGTATTGTTTCTTTTTGCCTTATTTTTCCATTTATGAATCTGTAGAACAATTTCATTTGTTCCTTACATTTTTCGACAATGTCCTTTTTCATAGTTCCTTTCTTCTTCCTTTCTCAACTTAGCATATTCATTTCTTGCTGTTTTGAAGTTTTCATTATTTTCTGAATTTCTGTTTTTCCTCCACATTTTTCCACATTTTCCATGCTCCATCTTTTTTCTCCTTTGCCCTAGCACACCTTGCATTAAATCAATCTTTCTTTCCTTCTTCTTTAGGTCTGTATTTTGGGACATATTACCTGACTCCTGTTTTGTATATTTCCAAAAATAAGATATATTTCTCTTGCACCATCTCTGAGTTTTCCATCTCCTCCCAGTTTACGTTTGTAAAATAGCTCTTGAGGTTCTCAATATCAGCCTTTCTGTAATTTAATCAGTCTCCTTTGTATGATTCGTCTCTATCTTCCTTTCCCTCTTCTATATCCATTTCTAATATTACATGGTCACTCTTTCCCAATGGGCACTTATTTCTTATATCATCATTCATTTGTATACCCCTTGTAAAAACTAGGTCTAATCTTGCCAGCTCGTCGTTTCCTCTGAATCTTGTGTTTTCCTTTACTCTTTGGTCCATCACATTATCTATCATTAGGTTTAGGAATCTTTCTTCCCAGGCTTCTTCCCCCATACCACTTTCATGATTTTCCCAGTCCACCTCCTTACAGTTGAAATCTTCTACTAATATCACTTTTTTCCTTTCTTTAATGATTCTCGTTAGACTCCTTATTGTGTCATCTATCATGTCTTTATATTCTTGATTGGTCCATGAATTTGTTTTTGGTGGCACATATGTTCCAGTGATTATTAACTCCTATTTATTAATATGCATCTTAATATACAGTATTTCTGATTTTTCCTTCCCCAAACTCCACTTGATTTACCACCATCTCTTTCCTTATCATCATGACTCCTCCTCCTCTTTTACCCAGTCTGTCTTTCCTCTATATATTATACCTTTTATCTATGTCTATTTTTATTGCCTCATTTAACTTAGTTTCCACCAAGCATACAATATCTGGTTCTTCTTTCTTTATGTAATCTCTTAATTCTAATTTACTTGATGAAACCCCATCTATGTTCGTATACATCATTTTTATTCTCTTGTTCTTATAATTTTTAGTTAAACTTGCTCTATTTTTTTCTTTTCCTTCTCTTTTATATACCATTTCCTTATCTTGTCTCCTATAGTTCTAAAAAAAAATGCCTTCTCCTCCTCTGACCTTTCATTATTTTTTTCCCGTGCTTCTGCCATCAGTTCGTTGTGTCTCTTCCTTTCCTCCTCGTTTCTATTTTATATATATATGTATATATATATATATATATATATATATATATATATATATATATATATATATATATATATATATATATATCTTTGCAACCTTCTGTTTCTCTGAGTTTTGTTTTTCTGTATAGTATTTCTTCTGCTGCTGCTTGTGATTTTAGTAGTATCTTAATTGATCTCACTTTTCGTTCTTGATATGGCCCCATTCTATGGATTTCTTCTACTTCCTCTTCTAGTTCCTCTTCTAGTTCCTCATTTAGTTGTTTTAGTAGCTCTTTTATTGATTTCATTTAGTTTTTTTCCCTTCTTGGTCTATATTTAAATTTTTTTTTCTTTCAGGCCAAAAATAATTACTTTTTTTTTTTTTTATTTCTCTTACTAAATTTTCTTTTTTTCTTAAGGACTCCTATCATTTTGTTTGTCATATTTTCATCTCTTTCTTTTAACTGTTCTTGAAATACTTCCTGAAATGATTCCTTGTCTTTTTTATCTTGGATTCTCCATGCCTGTACTTCTTCTTTAATCATGTCTTGTACTCTTTCCTCTTCTTTGTTAACTAGATCTTTCAGCTCCTCTTTTTCTTTCTCGGCTTTACCAATTCCTTCTTTCATCAATTTCTTGTAGTTAGCTACTTCCTTTTTTAATTCTTCATTTTCTGTTCTTAGCCTAGTTTCGTTTTCTTCTACTCTTTTTATCCTTTCTTTCAATTTCTGGAGTTCTTTTTCCTATTCTTCATTCTCTTTCTTTCCTATACTCTCCTTTATCCATTGATCTAATTTACGTTCAATAGTCAACACTCTATTAAATAGTGAAGTATGTGCCGTATCAAAGCCTTCAAATGCTCTTTCTGCCTCACCAACATAGTCATCATCATCTTTCATTCTTTCCCATGTATCATACCTGCATTTAGATGGAATCTCTTCCTTACTCATGATTTTGTAACACTGTATTCATGAAAAACGAGTCTATACTACTCGCCCAGGCCACTGCTAACCCAAAACAATAGGTAGTGAAGATCAGCTGATTCTCGGAGCGACGGTACTGTGTCCTTCCTCGACCGCGTCTCGTGTGTATTTACCTAGTTGTATTTACCTAGTTGTAGTTTTACAGGGCCTGGGCTTTATGCTCGTGTGGTCCCGTCTCCATATCTACACTTATCCAATTTTTCTTTAAAACTATGTACACTCTTTGCTGATACCACTTCCTCACTCAAACTGTTCCAAGTCTCAACACATCTTTTGGAAACTAAATTTTTAACATCTCTCAGACATCGTCCCTTCCTTAGTTTCTTACTGTGCGATCTTGTGCTTCTAAAGTCATATTCTTCTCTCAGGATCAGTTTCTCATTATCCACTTCATCCATTCCGTTAATCAATTTATAAACTTGTATCAGATCCCCTCTCTCTCTTCTCTGCTCCAAGGTTGGTAGATCCATTGCCTTTAGTCTCTCCTCATATTGCCATCCCTTTAAATTCTGGAACCATTCTTGTAGCCATTTTTTGTAGTCTCTCTAATTTTCTTATGTGTTTCTTTTATGAGTCCACACAACTCCTGCATATTCCAATCTAGGTCTTATTTTAGTGTGTGTGTGTGTGTGTGTGTGTGTGTGTGTGTGGATGGATGAATCCCTATGTGCTGAACTTCTAATTGCTGTAGTAGTTGTTGTGTGTGCCAGAGAGTCCACTTTCACTTGGGACTATTTACTGACCCTTCATACCCATGCTACAAGTATGAATGCCTCTTGTTTTCAGTAATATTGGATATATTATGGAGTAAAGTGGAAATATATATCCTGAGAAATTAGTAATCTCATGATCAGAAATCTTGTGTTTGGTCAGCAGAATGTTTTATCAGGTGGACTCACTCATTGGTTTCTTAGCTCATCAACAAGTGAGAGAGAGAGACTCCAGGAGAGACTGATAACATTCCTTAGTTGTGTAGCTTTAATAAAAAATCATATTTCTCATATGATATCCAAGCAGTGTGTAGGCCAAGTTGATATGCTGTATCCATCACCTTCCTTTCCTGTTGTGAGGAGAGTAACTGCTCACAAACATTACAAACTTTACAGAAATGGTTCAGTCCCTTCACTGTATAAGTAATATTAAACAAATTGATGTTTATAATGTCTGCTGAAAGTATTCTTTGTTAATTCCTAAAAACTTTGAATTATGATGCGCTTGGTTATCATACATTGGAGCAAAGTAGCACTTATTTCATATATATGGCATTGCTGCCACAAGTGTAGGAGGTAAGTTGAATGACAATTCCTGCCTCAATGTTTTGTGACCTTCTGTGGAGAGGGAATTTATCACACTTCTTTCCATTGCAATGTGCCAAGTTTCCCCTCTTTCCCTTGCCAGCCTTCCCATTTTTTGCTACAGTATTTGCATGGCTCCAACCAACCTCAACAATGAAGAAAAGACCAGAATTTTGGCATGGATGACTGAAATGTCCCAATAAAAAATTTTAAGACATGCAGTGTGATACAAAAGTACCATTTGCCGCTTGGTTGCAGCTGCTCACACCCTCTCTTCAAAGACCATGCCTCTAAGGTAACATGTATGACATGACAAACAAGGCAAAAAACTCACAAAAGAAAAATGAATTGAGTAGAGAAGAGAAATGAGAAGAAATGATGCTTAAATTCTGCTGTTGCAGTAAGTGATGCAGCAGTGGAAAGTAAGCAATGTCAACAACACAGCTGCTTCTTCTACCACACTTCCTCTGCTCTTTCTCAAGTTCTTTTGTAATGATCCAAACTGTATGAAATGCTCCATGAAGCATTTTTAAATTTACTTGGATTCACATTCAAACTGTGCACGTGTTACTTGCATATAGGGAGATAGCCGGCAGGTCAGTCCGTTCTCAAGGAGGAGGACATGAACCCACATGGCATAGGTACTGCTCACTACTCAAGGTGGTATAGGTGGCAAGTGGTAGTGATAAGGCATGGAGGCTAGCAGATGGTGCAGTACAGTTGGTGAAGTTGTACCCCTCAGGGTCATCTCAGGAACAGGGAAAGATTCAAAATGCTTGCTGGTCAACATATATTTGAAAAAATATATATATACTTCACCATGAACACTCACATGGTGCCCTCAGCACCCACACATACACATAGGTGGCAAGTGGTAGTGATAAGGCATGGAGGCTAGCAGATGGTGCAGTACAGTTGGTGAAGTTGTACCCCTCAGGGTCATCTCAGGAACAGGGAAAGATTCAAAATGCTTGCTGGTCAACATATATTTGAAAAAATATATATATACTTCACCATGAACACTCACATGGTGCCCTCAGCACCCACACATACACAATCTATGGCTCCCCCCTTAACCCTGTCAGCATCTCCTCTGAGCTGGGTCAAATTGACCTCTGCCAGCCAGACACCCTAATTAACCCTAACACAGGACCATCAGTATGGGATAGTGTGCCACTGGATCCCTCTGATAAGGTTGATGCAGGCTTGGTAAACAACCAGAACGTAAATGTGGGTGGTATGGAGGTCAGTCTGGTAATAGTGGATGTGTGTGTCAAATGTCCTCCTCAGGAAGGAACCAACTGCCAGCTAGCAGCACCTTACACACAAATCACGCACACACAGTTTGAATGTGAATCCAAGTTGGGTTTAAAAATGCTTTATGGAGTATTTTGTACAGTAAATTCTGATTCTGATTTATAATGCACGGTGTCTGTCTAGTCTAGGATCTCTAGTACCTCGTTATTGAGAAGGCTGGGACGAGTACCCCCTTCTCTGTTCAGGTAAGCCAGAGCTGTGTTGTTATCAGAGAAAATAGCAAGCACCGAATGCCTCAACACTTCTGCAAAGTGAAAGAGCCCTAGTCGTATTGCCCTGAGTTCCAAAACGTTGATGTGGAGAGGTCTCTCCTGGCTGTTCCAGAGACCACTCACTGAATCCTGGAGGAGAGATGTGCCCCACCCATCATTTGAGGCATCCATGTAAAGAAGGAAGACTGGAATGGCCAACTTGAGGGGTTGACCCTGCTTCAAGTTTTGGGTCTTTAGCTGCCACTCAAGGTCTCTCCGGTATTTGGTGTTCCAGTTGACAGGATGGTTGTCTGCCACTGAACGTCTCTCCCACTGCTGGTTGAGCTGGATTTCTAGAAGGTGCATTCTCTTTCTCGACCCCAGAACCAGATGAATGAGAGAAGACAAGTGTCCGAGAAGACTCATCCAGTCCCTCGCAGAGGGGGACCAGCAGCTGAGGAAGGAGACAACTGTGTCATGTAGGTTCTGTATCCTCCCCTATGTCGAGAAAACTTTCAAAAGGGGTGAGCAAATCACCATCCCAAGGAAGGTCTTCTCCTGTTCTGGTGTCAGGGAGGACTTTCCTCAATTTATGCAAATCCCCAAGGAGAAACATGTTGGTGAGACAGACTGTGGCTCTTTAAGCCTCATCTACCAACGAAGAAAGGACTAACCAATTGTCCAGATAAAAGAGGATGTGGAAGCCCTGGCGTTGAAACTCTGCAGAGACAGGAGCCATAAGATTAGTAAAGACTTGTGGGGCAGTAGAAAGACCAAAGCACAACACCCAGTATCCTGGCAACGACTTCCCTCATACACCTTATCTTTTCCACTATTATTTTTCTCGTGTTAGTTCTTTTTGTCTTTGAAAACCCAAGAAATCCCTTGTAGAACTCCATTCCCCTAGATGTCTTAGCCCCATCAGTGTTTCTATAGGGTCTTTCATAATCCTAGGCCACACGCCCCTGTTTACCTGGCCAGCAGCATCATCTGTACTCTTATTCTCTTCCTTTTCCTTTTTTTTTTTTTTTTGTTTCAGCACAAAATAGTTTAATACTATAGGAGACAGAGAACACTATCCTAGTCCCCTTTCCCCCTGTATATACATCACCAGGTTTCTTGTGGTTGGAGATGGCAGTAATATCCAGCATGGGAGCACTTGTTTATAAGTCTGCTCTGTGATATTGGTGTGCGTGTGTGCACAAACTACATATACAAAGTATTGTTATTGTATGAGGGAAGAAAGTAAGATTGAGCTCATTTATATGCATAGTTTTTTACGCTTAGGGTCCGTGTTAGTCATCCATCCTATGAGTATCTTGATGTTTGATTCTGGCCATTGCTTTCATGAGGGGACAATTCATCAGCTTGTGTGGTGTGTTAAGCTGCTGCTCTTTATTTTTATCAGGTTTTGATGGTTTCTCAGTGTATTTACTATTACATAATAATGATTGATTTATTTCATGGTATTTATGTATCATAAATTATATGTTTACCTTTGGAGTGGAAGAAGCATAGTTCCTTGTCATGTTTTATAATACAGGGGATCCTCATGATTCGACCGTTCGCAGTTTGAATTATCACCAATTCGAACTCAGTTAATTGATACCCAATCCTCAAGGTTCGACTGACTGACTCGCCAATTCAACATTCATATCTCGCGCGCTACCCACCTGGTCAAAATCTGCCACCACCCCAAATTCGCCGCAAACCCGCCAGGCAGAAGTGTAAATCGATGCTACTCCATGTCGTTGCTAAGGCGGTGTCACACTAGCACTTTTCCGTCAACTTTTTCTGTCAACTTTCTGAAAACTGTCAACTTTTCTCGATACTGGTCGTCACACACAAGCTTGCTTCCATCTGTCGCATTTGTCAACTGTAAACAAACATGGCGGCCCCTTCACCCCCAGCAAGCCGTTGCTATTTTTTTCATTGCTACTTTTGGCCTTTAATGATCTCTATGAGAAACTCTTCAGACAGCTTTGTCCACTCATAGACAACAGAGCTGCTCATCTTGGCCAGTTGTTCGTTGGAAGTTCTGCCTTGGAACGTCGCAGTCACCAGAAAAATGTAAACAAACAACTGAACTACTTTTCACTGTTAGGCTAGGACAAAAAATAGATTATATACAAATATATTTACATCTACTTATCAAGATTCAATTGATTTGAGATTATAGCATTATTCCAGTTAACAAGAAAATTAATTTTATAAAAGTGTTAATTAGAAACCATAGATCTTAATTTGACTAAAAATTGATGCTAGAGGAAAACGTGCGTTTCGTCTGACTCAAGACGACGGAAAGCCACCTCCAGCCCCAGCCCTAAGAAGCACAATATCCTGCCTTTCAAAGATAAGCTTGAGCTTATAATTATAAGAAGGTGTGAGGCAGATATAGCTCACAGTGTCGTTGCAGTGCAAATGGGTGTCCCTAGATCAACAGTATCAACAATTTGGAAGAACAGGGACAAGTACTGCAAGACTGTTCCAAGTGTTTCTATTTCCAAAAATGTACTGTGCAACACCTTAATGTGTTTAATAAAAAAAAGTTAGATATAAATGAAGCCTTTAATAGTACTGATTTAGTCTAAGTTAGTGTTTTTTAGAGGTTATAGTGATGTTTTGAGGGGGTCTAGGCTGGAGGTTGGTCCGTATCCCCCCTAATTCTTAAGTATCTTATGGGGAAAAATTGCTTCACAATTCGAATAAACGCTGATTCAACCGATGAAAAACCACCCTAACCCCATCGAATTGCGAGGATTCCCTGTATTAGTTGTTAAAACATGTTGATGAAATATTAAGCACAACTTCATTGTATTAGATCCATCATCCCTTCTAACACACTTCAAACTGAAATTTAGTCACATAGGAATGTTGTCAAGTATGCACACCTCATAATTAAGAAGTGATGGCATGGAAAAAGTGTAAGTTAATGTGTATTGTGCTGCAGGGGCCACCACAGAAGGTCTGCCACCGGGTGTCCTGTACCGAGTGCGTGCTACATACAAGTACACTCGCGAGGATGTGGATGAAATCAGCTTTGAGGTTGGGGAGATCATCAATGTGGTGGAGTATGAAGATCCTGAGGAGCAGGTGAGCAATGCTAGATCATTAAACACTCAATCAGAGATTAGTACAGATGATATTTTCTTCTCATCTATTTTGTTTTTGTCATGAGTGGCTGAGAGTGCTATGACTCGTATATTGATCCATTTTCCGATGTGAGTGATTGGTTGCATTTTGGTGTGATGGTCTCTCGGTTCATCATTTTTCCATTTATATACTTGCAGAACAGTTTAGGTTCCTCTCCACATCTCTTTATAACATCCCTTTCAAGCTTTCTTTCCTCCTCTCTCCTTATTCAAATATATTAATTTTGTGCCTCATTATATTGCTTCTTTAATATCTTTTGGAACTCCCTACCGGCTTCTGAATTTCCATCTTCCTACAACTTAAATTCTTTTAAGAGAGAGGTGTCAAGACATTTGTCCCAGGTTTTTGACTAATTCTTTCTGATCTTTTTTGGAGACTGCAATTCCAGTGGGCCTTTTTTTTTCTAATATAGTTTTTTGCCCTTGGCAGGTCTCCCTCTTACATAAAAAAAAAGAGTATCCTTTCTCTTCTTAGCTTTTGTGCACATAGCGTTATACCTTGTGTGTTTGCGCTCTTTAAATCTGTATACTGGAACATACTCTTAACCCCCTCATTGTGTTTCTCTGGCAATATTTCATACTTCTCTTGATCTCGGGGACATGAGGTCCTAGGCAAAGAAATTTTTTCTTATATTCATTAGTCCTAGCACCATCATCTATCACACCTGCCTGAGCCACACAATTCTAATAAAGGTAAAATTTTAATTCTCTAGTCATTTTAACAAAGATTAAAAAGGTTCTTTTATAAAAGCTAATAAAAACTGCAAAAGCATTAATAAAGAAAAATAAAACCATAATTTTTATTTTTTAACAAATTTTTTTTTATTAGCTTTTATGAAGAACCTTTTTTTCTAAACTTTGTTAAAATGACTAGAGAATAAAAATTCTACCTATATTAGAATTATGTGGCTCAGGCAGGTGACTGTGTGTGTGTGTGTGTGTGTGTGTGTGTGTGTTTGTGTGTGTGTATTTACCTAATTGTATTTACCTAATTGTAACATACGGGAAAAGAGCTATGCTCGTACTGTCCCGTCTCCATATCTACTAATGTCCAGCTTTTCTTAAAATCATGAATATTCCTTGCGTTAACCACTTCCACGTCTAAACTATTCCATGCTTCCACCCTTCTATGAGGAAGCTATATTTTTCACATCTCTCCTATAAGTGGCCATTTTAGTTTTTCCCATGCCCTCTCGACATTCTTTCATTCCACATACACAGATCTTCCCTATCCATTTTTCCATGCCAATCATCACTCTGTATATTGCTATCAGGTCTCCCCTTTCTCTTCTGTTTTCCAGGGTCGGAAGTTGCATTCTGTTCAGTCTGTCTTCATAAGTCAAATCTCTTAAGTCAGGCACCATTTTTGTTGCAGCCCTCTGTACTTTCTCTAGTTTCCTTATGTGTTTCTTTAAGTTCGAGCCCACTGTATTGTTGCATATTCAAGCCTCGGTCTTATCATTGCAGTAATTATTTTCTTCATCATTTCTTCATCTAAATATCGAACGCCACTCTTATGTTCCTCAATAAGTTCAATACTTCTCCAATTATTTTGTTTATATGTCTCTCTGGCGATAGGTCATTGGTAATTGTCACCCCAAGGTCTTTTCTTCATGACTGGTTTTATGTCTTCATTTCCTATCTTGTACATACTCCTGATTCTTCTTTCACTCTTGCCAAACTCTAATTTCTTGCATTTTGTCGTGTTGAACTCCATTTGCCATGTACAGCTCCATTTCCATATTCTGTCCAAGTCTTCCTGGAGTAGTTCGCAATCTTTGTCACATCTCACTTTTCTTAACAATTTTGCATCGTCTGCAAATAGGCTCACATAACTGGACACCCCATCCACCATGTCATTTATGTAGACCGAACATTACTGGTGCCAACACTGATCCCTGTGGAACTCCACTCTCCACCAAGCCCCATTCTGATGGTCTGTCCTTAATTATTGTTCTCATTTCTCTTCCTACCAAAAGTCTTCCATCCATTTTAGTAAACTGCCATGCACTCCTCCTACCATTTCAAGTTTCCAGATCAGTCTCCGGTGTGGTACCTTATCAAAGGCCTTTTTTAAATCCAGATATATTCCATCAGCCCAACCATCTCTTTCCTGTATTACATCTATCACCCTCGAATAGTAACATATCAGGTTTGTCGTGCATGAACGCCCTTTTCTAAAACCAAATTGACACTCACAAAGTATGTCATTTTTCTCCAAGAAGTCTGTCCATCTATTCTTCACCACCCTCTCACACATCTTAGCTACCACACTTGTAAGTGACACTGGTCTATAGTTCAATGGGTCTCTCTTGTTACCTGATTTATAAATTGGGACAATGTTAGCTCTTTTCCAGTCTTGGGGCACTACACCTTCCCTTAATGAGGCATCAATTACTTCACAAACTTTTTCTGCCAGTTGCTCCTGCATTCTCTTAAAATCCATCCTGATACCCCATCAGGTCCCACAGCTTTTCTCACTTCTAAACTCCCCATCATATTCTTGATCTCCTCCACAGTTACTTGAAACTCCTTCATAATCCCTTTCTGTTCCATTACCAGTGGTTTGTCAAAAGCAGTCTCCTTTGTGAATACCTTCCGAAAGCATCCATTCATAGCCTCTGCCATTTCCTGGGATCCTCACTGCATACTCCATTTACTTCTAAACTTTCAATACTTTCTCTATTTTTGATGTTGTTGTTCACATGTCTGTAAAAAGCCTTGGTTGGTCTTTACATTTATCAATTATATCCTTTTCTTGTTTCTTTCTTTCTTCTCTTCTAATCAACACATATTCATTTCTTGCTCTTTTGTAACTTTCCACTGCTTAATCCGTCTTTTCCTTCTCCACCTCTTCCATGCATCCTCTTTTCTTGTTCTAGCCTTTTCACATCTATCGTTAAACCAGTCCTGCTTTCCAACTTCTCTATGTTGTCTTATTGGTACAAATTTTTCTCACCTTCTTTGTATATTTTTATAAATTCCTTCCACTTTTCATTTGCTCCTTAGCACTCTTGAATTTCATCCAATTTGTCTCTTGAAAGAATTTCTTTAGGTTTCCAAAATCTGTCTTGGCATAATTCCATCTTCCCACTTTATATTCTTCATTTCTTCTAGATTTCTCTTCATCTATCACCTTGAACTCCAAAACTGCATGATCACTCTTTGCTAAAGGGCACTCCACCCTCATCTCCTCAATGACCATTGGCTCTGTACTAAAGACCAAGTCCAGTCTTGACGATGCTCCTCTCCTCCAAACCTAGTATCTTCTTTGACCCACTGAGTTAACACATTTTCCATTGCCAGTGTCAATAGTGTATTTCCCCATGTTGTCTCTGATCCTTCCATTGACCAGTCCTCCCAACACACCTCTTTACAATTAAAATCTCCCATCATTATAGTTCGTTCACAGCCACCCAACATTTCTTCCAGACATGTTCCTGTATCACTTATCATTTCTTCATATTCCTGTACTGACCATGCATTTGTCTTAGGTGGTACGTACACCACTATGTAGTGCCTCTTTTTCCTTCATTAGTTTCTGCTCTGATCTTTAGCACTTCTGCCTTTCCCATACCTTCTTTCACTTGATCCACCTTTATATCTTTTTAACCAGCAACATCACTCCTCCTCCCATCTTACCTACTCTATTTCTTTTCCAAACATTATATTTCCTTCTCCAACCATCATCAGGTCTTCTCCCTCTCTCAGTTTTGTTTCAGTAAGACCCACAATATCTGGGTTCTTGTCCCTCAAGTAATCGTTGAGTTCTAAAATCCCGATATCACTCCATTTATGTTGGAATACATTACATTCCGCTCATACGTAAGTTTCTTTAGTCCTTTCTTGCTGTACTTTTCTGGGTTATGAACCACTTCCTCAGTCTCATATCCAAGATTCTCCAGAAAAACTCTTTCTTCTCCTCTTCTGTCCTCTCTTCATTTTTTCAAAGCCTCCTTTCTCAACTCATTTAACATTTCTCTTTCCTTTTCACCGAGATCTCTTCTCAACCAAATCTTCCTTGTTGTTTCCTGCTGGGCTAGCCTCCATGACTTCTCCACCAATTCATCTACATCCTTTTGTGACTTAAGTTTGATTCTTATTGGCCTCATACCTTCTCCTGTGAACTTTCCAATTCTATGGAAGTCCTCTATTTCTTGTACTAGGTCTTTTCCTCCTCCTGCACCACATTAATGATATTATTTATCACCTTTTTATGTTTTCTCTCTCTCCATTTTACTCGGTGTCTTATCCTCCTCCACACCAAATATCACCACACATCTCTTTTTGTCTACAGTTTCCCTCACCAATGTCTCATTTGACTTAATAACCTTCACCACTTTCTCAGCAATCTTCTCTTCTATGATCTGTTGATCTATAATTTCAGCAAGGCCCAAAGTTTTCTCCCAGACTCTTTGATTTCCTTTTCCAGACTTGCAACTTTGTAATTTACCTCCTTTCTTTCCACTTCCTGACTTTTTCCATTCAGCCTGCTTCTCCATCACTTTTCCTAGAGATTCTCCACATTTTCGCAATTCACTTTAATTAGCTTAACTTCCTCTTTCAGTACTTCATTTTCTTTCTTCATATCGGCGCACTCTTTCATTACATTGTCATAACTCGTTTCCAGGCCCCATACTTTTCAAACAGTTTTCAATTTTACCTTCCAACTCCAGAATTTTCTTCACATAAACGCTCTTCTCCATTATTCCTTGAAATCCTGTGAAGTCTGATTCATCTTTCGAGTTCACGGCCGCCATGTTGCGCAGATGTAAACAAACCAGCTGATGGCTCAAACGCAGGCTACAGTTTATATTCACCTTCCCTGGACATTATTTTGCTAATCAACAGTTAACATGACTATATGGAGATGGGACAAACATTACAAGCTCCTTTCCCACCTTGGTTACTCTTAGGCAATGGTAACTGTAGAATTAGAGATGATTGCTCTGGAGCTCAGCGACCACATCCGCCATCGACGGTGTCCCGTGTGTGTGTGTGTGTGTGTGTGTGTGTGTGTGTGTGTGTGTGTGTGTGTGTGTGTGTGTGTGTATTTACCTATTTGTATTTACCTATTTGTGTATTACAGGGCCTGAGCTAAGCTCTCTGTGTCCTGTCTCCTTGTCCATTCCTGTCATAACTCTCTTTCATCTGATTGACACACACCGCATCAACGACATGACTGCTCAGTTTATTCCACTTATCAATGCTACGATGCGGGAAACTGTATTTTCTCACGTCATTTAGACAGATGTCCTTTATTAGCTTTTTTCCATGTCCTCAGAGATAATTACTTGTGGTCACCTTTATCAACTCTCTATCCAGTATGTCAATCTTGTTCACCAATTTATACATAGTTATCATGTCTCCTCTTGTTCTTCTCTCTTCTAATGTGGTCAGCCCCAGCTTCCTCAGTCTTTCCTCATAGTCTAACTCCCTGAGTCCTGGTACCATCCTTGTTGCCAGCCTTTGTACCCTTTCTACCTTCTTCACATTTTTCTTCATATGCGGTGACCAGACACATGCTGCATATTCTAGCTGGGGTCTTATTAAGGTACATAATATCTTCTTCATCATTCCTTCATCTAGGTAGTGGAATGCAAGGCCAATATTTTGAAGCATGTTGTATGTTTTCCCAAAAAATCTTGTTAATGTGTTTCTCCGGTGACAAAGTGTTTTGCAAGGTTACTCCTAAGTCTTTCTCCTCATTGGTCTCTTTAATTTTCTCATCACCCAGCCTGTAGTCCCAGTTTGGTCTGTATCTACTTCTTCCCATTTTCATAACATGGGTCTTGTCTATATTAAATTCCATCTGCCACTCTTTACTCCACTCATATATTTTATCAAGATCTTCCTGTAACTTTTTACAATCTTCCACATTCTTTACTCTCCTCATAATTTTAGTATCGTCCGCAAACATGTTCATATAACTGTCAATTCCTACTGGCATATCATTAACATAAATAAAAAAACATGATGGGACCAAGCACTGACCCTTGTGGAACTCCACTGGTTACCTTCTTCCACTCGGACTTCTTTCCTCTCACCACTGTTCTCATTTCTCTTCCCATTAAGTAATTTTCCATCCATTTTGCTAGTTTATCATTTACTCCTCCAGTCATCTTTAGTTTCCACATCAGTCTATTATGTGGTACTTTATCAAAGGCCTTTCTCAAGTCCAGGTAGATAGCATCCACCCATCCCTCTCTATGTTGCAGTATGTCAGTCACTCTTGAATAAAAACATAATAAATTGGATACACACGATCTTCCTTTTCTGAAACCAAACTGCCTTTCACTCAGAATGTTTTCACTTTCTAGATACTCACTCCACTTAGCTTTAATTACTTCTTCACATACCTTGCACAATATACTAGTCAACGATACTGGTCTTTAATTTAGCGGTTCCATTCTACTACCATTCTTATATATAGGCACAATGTCAGCTCTTTTCCACTCTTTCGGGACTAATCCTGTTCGTATGGAGGTATGTATACTGTTATAATATTAATGTCCCTCTTGCCATCTGTTATAAGCATACTTATCACTTCCTCATTTCTCTTACTATAGTTCACCTCCTTCACTATCAGATCTTCCTTAGTAAGAACCATTATACCACCACCTCCTTTATTTTTTCTATCATTTCTCCATACTTTGTAGTGTTTTACAACAAACCAGTCTAGCTTTATTTCGGGCCTTAGCTTTGTTTCCACTACACACATTATGTCCGGTTCGTTATTTCTTAGGTAATCCATACATTCTAGCCTCTTAGACAGAAATCCATCTATATTTGTGTAAGTCACTTGTATTCCATTCCTAGTCTCGTTCTTCCATGTAATGTCTATTCCGTCTGTTTTATCCACCACTTCTTTAGCCTCCCATTTCTCATCCTCCAAAAAAACTTGATCTTTTCCTCCTCTGTTCTTTCGTCATTCCTCTCTTTCACTTCAGTTACAAGCTCTTTTATTTTCATTCGCTCATCCTGTGACATATTTCTTCTTATGTAAATTGTTTTGGTTTCCTCAGAGTCCTTAAGTTTCCAAGCCCTCCTCAACAAGGCCTCAGCTGCCACCTGAGACTTTAATTTCAATTTTAATGGTCTATTCTTGCCTTCCTCAAAAGCTCCTAATCTCACACTTTCTTCTACCTCAGCATATAGGTCCTCTTCTTCCACAGAGATCTTGTTCAGTAAAGACTTAATCCTGTCATTTTCCTTATCCCTCCTGTCCTGCCAGTTCCTGTTATTTTTTTCCCTCAATCCTATTATGATCACACATTTTTTCTTTTCAGCAATATCTCTCACCACATACTCATTTTCCTTTAGTGCCTTTACCATTTCCCTCTGTGTAATCCCTTTATTTTCCTCTTCCTGCTTTTTTGCTATCTCCCTAAAGGACCTTTATACCTCCTGATGTTCATGGTTCACTTCTTTCATCCTGGTATCAATTAGATTAAGGCATTCCTCCTTCCTCAAGTCCCCTTCGGATATTTTCATCTCCATTTCCAGGAGTTTAGCCTTCATCTCTTCACATTGATTCCTTAGTTGTTGGTTTTCTTTCTCCATCTCTACTTTTTCCTTCAATAGCTCTTTATTCGCTATCGTTAACAAATAGATATCTTTTTTGAACGAATCATTCTCGGCTATAACTCTATCCAGTTTTTCTTCTATGGACAAAATGTTTAGGAACTTACTTTCCAGTGCCTGAACTCTTGCATCCATATCTAATTTCTCCAGTCCTCTTGGCATAGTTACAAAACCTTCAAAGTCCCGGGCTTGTCTAGATGCCATATTTGTTATCGTCAGCTAATTACGGCCAAAACAATCACCGCCCACACTCTCCTCTCAGGGACCACTCTCCATATCCCTCACTTTCAACACTATGCGACAGTAGGACATTAACAGGACACTAACTTAGAGATACCCGGGCCCTGTAACACCATAGGTATTTTCCTTCTTCCCGTCCGCAGCCGGAGACGAGCCGTCCTTTCTCAGCGGTGTGTGTGTGTGTGTGTGTGTGTGTGTGTGTGTATATATATATATATATATATATATATATATATATATATATATATATATATATATATATACACCACTATGTATCACCACCCACACCACTTCCATCATCCTTGAAATACAACTTGTGATAAGTTGCCAGTTTGTCATTACAAATTATAAAGTCATACTAATCAATGAAATGATGACTGTATTGTTGGTTAACTCACGACTAATTCAGTGGTTCCTCATAGGAAATTTTTTGGTGAAATATCGTATTAATGAAAGGTTTAACTGAAAACTTTACCTTTTCAATCTTTTCCTTGAAATTTTTTTTGGGGATTATTTAACTAGTCATCTTTTAAACTGGTAATGTTTTGTTGCAGGAGGAAGGCTGGCTGACTGGTGTTAAAGAAAGCACCAACGAGAAGGGTCTTTTCCCAGCCAACTTCACCCGTCCTATGTAAGGCACGACAGCTACCACTCAGGCACCTTCCACCTCATGGAAGATGAAGACTCCCTCACATCTCACATAATTCTTACTCTTGTTATTAATACTGATTTTTCCAATACTACTCTTTCATCATAATGTGCCACCTGGTTGGCAGGGAATTCTACTTGATTAATGGAATTTAAACTGAGCACTTAGAAAGTGCACTTATCAGTTTCAAGTTCCAGTACATTTGTTTATGGTTTGTGATGATCCATATTTGGATCAGTGCCAAACCCTTGTTAGTTTTGTGTTGTGAGATTCTCTCCCTCCCTCATCTGTCTTCTTTAATGTAGTGTACATTTTATAACCATTAATACCTACTCCTTCCCAAAATGTATGTGCTTACCACTGCTACTGCTAATTTAATGTGTTGTAAGAGAAAACAAGAAAATTATTTACACTGCCCTTAAAAAGAAAAAGTTAGATAGGGTCACCTGTAGAAATCCACAGGAACTTCTAAGTTTGGTGTCAGAATGGCATCATGTGTCACTGTTAGCAGCAGTAGCATTGCTGTGTGGTGGATAGACAAGCAGCAGTCATCTTTATGATGGTTTCACTGAGGCTTGTTATATGCCATTGGCCTACTGGCATCCCACAAGACCCCATAATGATGGTGTGTCTAGGATAGAACTTTCCCTCATGGAGTAAGAAACCTATGCAGCTTTACATAGTAAGAACCTGAGAACTGTCTCTGCACTGGAGCTGCTGTCTTTTAGTAGGTGTGTAGAGATCCCTAATTATTGCCTTTTTTTTTTTTTTTTTTTTTCATTTTTTTATTTATTGATAATTTAGTTCTAAGATAATTGTTATGTTTCTGAATGTTTATTATATGATCTGATATTTCAATACTCCTTATTTTAACTGAAAATGTAATATTTGTAGTATTATTTGCAATTGAAACTTTATATTGGCTTGGTAAGCATTGTAATCTTAGAAAAGATTACCAAGAATTACCAGGTCAAAAGACTGTCATAATGAATGCACTACTTTGTTTTGCCTGACACAGCTGTTTGAGAACCTCATATTTTGCACACCAAAATAAAATAAAATTTACTCTTGACCCTTCATATGTATAGAAAAAAACAAACAAACAAACAAACATAATTTTTTTGTTTCTTTTCAGGTGCATGCAATAAGTTTCCTTGATTAAGAATATATTCTAGTTTAGTTTAGTTTCTGAGGTTATCTTGCACCTTGTGTGCCATGAAGTGCACTGGTTAACAGTCCAGCAGTCAGTGCAGTGGGTGTGGTAGTTTCCCTCAGATATCTACCACATTTGTCTACAGCAACTTAAGTAATGTTGTGTAAATAATGCTCTTGAATATAAGGAGACCATTGTAAATAGTTATTCAGATGTAAATAAAATATAAGGCAGAGTCTGTCATGTAAAGATGGTCTCAGAATTATGTATATAATAGAAGTTATGATGAAGGAAATCTTGTTATTTACTTCATACAAATGATAAGTGGAGTCTTGAGGCTCCAGGAATACCTGGTCATTGTACTGAAATTATTAAATTTAGAAAAATTTCTGCAGACAGTGACTGAATGATCATTAGGTCTCCAGAGTTGGACATACAGATGTGCCATGTACCAAAACAGGTACTTAATTAGCTACTAATATTACTTTATGTAATCTGTTTTAACCCACTAGTGTCACCCTTGGTGTCATGTTGCTCACCCTTCCATTTTTGTCTTGTTAAGGAGCTTTAGAATTATGAACATGAAAGTCCTTGTCCTTTTCCAGTTGCAGAAGTTTTTAGTAACTCAAAAAATATGGTGCCTTGATGCAGTTTGCCTTGTATAGATAGATCATTTGATATGAGATTTTACTAATGAATCATGTCAACCTTGCCCGGCTCATGAAGGGTGCAGCGTGGCCATGCGACTGTTACCCTGGTGTGGGAGCTGTGAGGGGCCAGCGTGCTGGAGGGGCACATACATAGTGAATGCTCAGCAGAGATTTTCTTTGTCAGCAAAGTGTTGTACAAAGCTGCTTCAAATTTTATTTGATCAGTTTTGATTCATCACAAAGTATGATTTATACATGGTTATAACATGAAGTGTTTGGCAGAGCTGCTCTGCCTGTGCTCCCATCTTGACTTGCAGTCAGGAACCAAGTATGAATGGTCATTTATTCTTACTATTTTTACTTGTAACATCAGTGCTAATAAAATAATGGAGCCTGTAACAGAAGTTTTATTGACTTTGTCTATAATAATTTAATAGATTCAGTTGCAAGTAATAATTCCTCCTCTTTCCCATCAAAAATTTTTACTTGCTTTAATTTTGTATGCATTACATATTCAACGATTTTTTTTAATGCCTGTGTTCCCCATTTATTTACTTACATAATATTTAATAATTCTATGTATCCTACCTGCCTGTGTGCATGTGTACGAGTATGTGCTACCCTTCTCTCTCTCTCCCTTTTCCTCACACAGGACAATATTTTTGTAAAAGGACTAAGAACCTCATAAATGAAGCATATGTGTAACTTACATATTGCATATGTTTGAAACTGAATTCATAAATGTATTGATAAATAAGATTTTAAAAAATATACAGAATATGTACAAAAATATAACAAAACTAATAAATGCAAGATGAAATCAATGAAAAAAAATTGCCTTGCTTTCTAGTTGTAAGTCTAGGGTGGTGTTTGTATCAAATTTGCACAGTAAGTGATAAATTTTACTTTGGCAAATCAGCCTCTGCTGAGGTGAGCTAACCCATGAGATATGCTATGCTGCACCGCATCGTCAGTTGCTTGTGCATTCCAGCACCGGTCGGACGTTCCTCCACTTGCTCGGCTCGCTATGCCGGCTTTTGCTACGTCACCTGTTCCCCAGGTATTTCTGCAGGCTGGATATGTGGTATGGGTTACGCCTGCCACTGGACTATGGTATGGGTATGGGCCTGCCATATGATATGGTATGGGTTGGGCCTACCATGATACTGCCTTTGCTGTGTTTGGGGCACCGAGTTTCCATTTTTGTGCAGGGCGGCAGTCATGTCCAGCTCTGATGACCAGCCTGCCCCTCTTCCTGAGGCTTCTCGTCGTGACGAGGAGAGGCAGAGTGACAGCAGTTCTTCGAGGGAGAGTCCTGGGGAATCTTCACATCGTGGAAGTGGCACCGGTGGCTCCGGGGAGCATTGACATTGCCGGCGCGACGCTTGTCGGCGCTCGGTGGTCATGTCACATGTAAACAAGCGGATTCGGCCCATTGTTACTGCCCGTTCACACTCCTCTCCTACTACGGCGAAGGTGTCTGAGCCTTCCTTTTGCCATGTATTGGATGAAGTGGCGGTGTTGAGAGGTGAGGTGGTGAAATTGCGCGCCAGTACCCCGTCTGCCCCCCGGCCTGATGTGGACACTCAGCCCGGCTTTTCTCAGGGCCCAAAGCACTCAGGGTTGCGTCTGTCGCCAGGACGGGGCTCTGTTGATTCACGTATTGTCACTCCTAACTTTTCTGGTTTTCATTCTTCCAGTGGTGAGGATGGTGAGTTACGGCCCAATCCCCCACGGGGTAGTGTGTTGCTACAAAGTGCTAAGGCTCTGGGGCCTCCTGACAGTGTTTCAGAGGACATTGACCAGCAGGTGGTGAGCATGGTGAATTTCCTGTTTGAAAAAGATATGCAGGATGACAAATATAAAGCCGTCTCTGAGGATGTGGTTACCAGACGTCCCGGCAACTATCCTGCGCTAGCCCCTGTGGAGTGTAACCCACAGATTTTGGGGGCCTTGAAAACTGACGCCAAGAAGGCTGACTATCGGCTCAAGGATGTAAGTGGTGACTTACAGATGGCAGATATTATTCTCACTAAATCACTCCTAGCTCTGGACCAACTTGCTCAGGAGGAAGGTAACATGGTGGTAGAACGGGAGGTTACTCTTCTTAATGGTGCCTTAGCCCTGCTGGGCCATGCTAACTATCGCACCAACTTGGCTAGGCGCTTCATTATGAGGCGGGAGATAAATCGGGGTTTCTGGGGGAGGTCTGCCCACAGAAGTTTTTCTTCAAGGTTCCAGCCCTACAGTGCACAGCGACAGGGCTTCAGGGGTGCTCAGCAACACCCTTTGCCACGTCAAGAGATGGACTCAAAAAACGCCAGGAGCCGGGATCTCTACCGGCCCCAGCAGTAAGGGAGGTTAGTGACTCATTTTCAGCTGGCAGACTCCGTCACTACATGCAGGAGTGGAAGATCACTAATGATCCTGTGATTTTGGACATTGTACAGCACTGTCATCTGGATATTCAGAAATCTGATATTGAGCATTTATTTTTTGGTGAGCTGTGCTATAAATTTAATTTAGAGGAGCAACTTATTATCAAGGAGGAGATTGACAGCCTTTTAGACCTTGGGGTTCTTGTGATTACAGAAAGACACCCAGAACAAGTTATTTCTCCCATTTTCCTGAGACCAAAGAAGGATGGTGGTTATAGGATGGTTCTAAACTTAAAGGAGCTTAACAAATATGTTCCTTATAAACACTTTAAGATGGAGAATTTTGAGCAGGCTATTAGACTGATCAATGCTGGGGATTATCTTGCTTCCGTGGACCTTAAACATGCCTATTACTCTGTTAGGATTGCGGAAGAGCAGCAGAGGTATTTATGCTTTAAGTGGGATGGCATTTTCTATCAGTTCACGTGTCTCCCTAATGGCTTTTCAGAGGGCCCGAGGATTTTTACTAAGTTGATGAAGCCCGTGTTTGCTGCACTCAGGGGTATGGGTTACACCATTACTAGCTTTATAGATGACAGTCTGCTGTGTAATCAGTCTAGGGCAGGTTGCATTGCTTGCATTAATGACACCATTGCTCTTTTGCAGAAGTTAGGTTTCTGCATTAACAGTAAGAAGTCTGTGTTGGTCCCTACCAGGTGTATTGAGTACTTAGGAAATGTGATTAATACTACTTCTATGACAGTTTCTTTACCTGAACGCAGGGTTCTCAAGGTTATGACTGCTTGTACGGATCTTATAAAAAAGTCCTCAGCTAGGATCCGGGAAGTAGCTAGGGTTATTGGTCTACTGGTGGCTGCCTTCCAGGCTGTGGAATTTGGCAAGTTGCATTACAGGCACTTAGAGAAAGAGAAAATTGCAGCTTTACAGACAGGCATTGGGGACTTTGAGCTCTGGATGCCCATAACAGATGCTATGAAGGCTGACCTGCAATGGTGGCTTGATAATGTTGCTACACAGGTTCGAAAAATTTTTACTTCTGGCACTGAGATTGATTTGTATATGGATGCCTCCACTCTAGGTTTGGGTGGCCATCTCCAACATAGGTCTAGATCTGGCAGTTGGTCAATGGTTGAGAAGTCCTTGCATATTGATGCTCTGGAACTTAAGGCTATTTTATTTGCCCTTCAGGCTTTTCATCTTGAACTCAAAGGGAAACATGTGCAGGTTTTTTGTGATAACACCATTGCCCTTTCCTATGTAAATGAGATGGGGGGTATAAAATCGGCCATGTGTAATGACATTGCGATTCAGATCTGGGACTGGTGTGTAGCTAATGATGCCTGGGTCACCTGTTCTCATATACCTGGAAAGGAGAACACGGCGGCAGACACCGCATCATGTATTGTCAATGATAGGCATGAGTGGCAGCTCAATGTGCATATTTTCAGGCAGCTTTGTGGCACCTTCGGCTCCCCTGTTATAGATTTATTTGCGTCTAGGCTTAACAACCAAGTGCCTTTTTACTGCTCCTGGAGGCCAGACCAGGGGGCAGCACACTTTGATGCGTTCTCTCTGAACTGGGCACAATTTGAGCTATCTTATATCTTCCTTCCATTTGCCTTAATTACTAGGTGCCTGCAGAAGTTGAAGGAGGAGGCGGCGCGTGCATGGATGGTTCTGCCGTTGTGGATGTCACAACCCTGGATGGGCCAGCTGCTTTGCCTGCTGGTGGCTCCTCCCCATCTTATTATGCTGAAGAAGGGGGTATTGAGTCACCCGTCATCTCGCGGGGGAGCACCTGGTCATGAAGCACACTCGGCTGATGGCGTGCTTGCTGTTGGGCAACAATTGCGAGCACGAGGCATTTCTGAGGCGGGTGCGGAAATCATCCTGGCCTCGTGGAAACCAGGTACAGCCAGGCAATACAAGCCACATATCACGCGGTGGTCACAATTTTGTGCTAGATGGGACGTCAATCCCCTTGCTCTCTCTCTATCAGACATTATTAACCTTTTGTCTGCCAATTTTCCCAGGGACCTGGGTTATGAGGCGGTCAACACTGCGAGGAGTGCACTCTCTTCACTGGGCATTGTGATAGATGGATGCCGAGCTGGTAACCACCCCTTGGTTACCCGCTTTATGAAAGAGGTTTTTAACCTTAGGCCCCCTATGCCCAGGTATACTGCCACTTGGGATGTTCAGCCGGTTCTTGCAGAACTTAAATCTATGTCCCCCTTGCACAACTTGTCCCTTAAGGACCTTACCCTTAAGCTTGTTATGTTGATGGCGCTGACCCATGCAGCGAGGGTGCAGACTTTGCATTTGTTAATTCTTACTGACATTAGTGTTGCTCAGTCCTATAATACTCTGAGATTGCGTGGTACTCTTAAGCAAGCCAGGCCGGGTTTCAATGTGTGTGAAGTTCGGTTGAAGGCTTATTCTCAGGATGCTAGTTTATGTGTCTGTGCCACTTTATCAGGGCTACGATTTTCTTGTAAGGTCACTCCAAGATCTTTTTCCTCTTTAGTCTTCATTATTTGTTCCTCTCCCATCAAATAGTTCCATGCTGGTCTTCTCTTACTCTTTCCTATTTCCATTATGTGGCATTTCTTGGCATTAAACTCCAATTTTCACTTCTTGCTCCATTCATAGATCTTGTTTAAATCTTCCTGCAACAGCAGACAGTCCTCTCTGGTTTTGATGACTCTTAGTAACTTTGCATCATCAGCGGATAAATTTTTATAACTGTTTATTCCAATGTGAACGTCGTTTACATAAACTTGAAACATAATGGGGGCTAACACTGACCCTTGAGGCACTCCACTAGTTACTTTACCCAAGATGAGTATGTATCTCTGATCACAGTTCTCATTTCCCTATCCTTAAAATAATCTCTTGTCCATTTGAGCAAGGTTCCACGCAGTCCTCCTATGTACTCTAGTTTCCAAAGAAGTCTTCTGTGTAGGACTTAATCGAAAACCTTTTTAATGTCCAGGTATACTGTGTATACCCATCCATCTCTGTTTTCAAGTCCTGCAATAACTCTCGAGTAGAAGCTTAATAAGTTTGATACACATGACCAACCTGTCTTGAACCCAAACTGTCTGTTCGATATGACTTGCTCCTTTTCTAGAAATTTAACCCATTTTTCTTTGATAACTATTTCACATAACTTCCCTACGATACTTGTAAGTGACACTGGTCTGTAGTTTATTGGTTCAGTTGCCTTTCCTCCTTTAAATATCGGTATTACGTTGGCTCTCTTCCACTCTAGTGGAACTTTCCCTTAATTTATTGAACTTTAAATTATTTCCCAAATTGGATCCAGTAATTGCTCTTTACATTCTTTTAACACCCAGCCTGATACACCATCTGGCCCCATTGTTTTTCTGACTTCCAACTTATCCAGTTATCTTCCAATATCTTCTTTATGTACTGCAATCTCCCGTAATCCTTGGCAATCCAATGTCCTATTAGGTTCTATGACTTCATCTTCTGCAGTGAATATCGTTTTGAAGCTCTCATTCATTATTTCACTCATTTCCTTCTCTGTTTGGTATGTCTTCCCATCTTTAATTATTTTTTCAATTGTTTCCTTATTCTTTGCCATTTATAAACTTGTAGAAAAGTTTGGGTTTATATTTGATTCTATCCACTACATCTTTCTCAAAATTTATTTCTTCCTCTCTCTTTACTCTAATATATTCATTTCTAACATCTTTGTACTGCTGTATGTTATAGTCATTTCCCTGCTTTAAGAGTTTCTTCCACGCTTTATCCTTTGACTTTTTTTCCTTGAATGCATCTAGCATTGTACCAAACATGTATTTTTTTTCTGAACTCTATAAACAGGAACAAACTTTTTTACTCTTTCATTGTATTTCTGTAAGAATATATCATATTTCCCTTGTACAGTCTTTCTGCACATAATATTACGCCACTCAATATCAGCAAAATAAATCCTTAATTTTTCAAAATATATCCACTCTTGCATAATTTAATCTCTCTCCTTTATAGTCCTCTCTGTAACTTATCTCATCTTCCTCCTGCATTTGCATCTCTAATGTCACATGATCATTTTCCCCATTGGACTAAGGTATCGTATGATTAGATGAGACTCTAGTTTCTTTGTGAAAACTAGATCAAGCAATGATGGTTCTTCTTCCCCCCTGTACCGTGTTGACTCCTCCACCCACTGGTCCATTGTATTAACCATAGTCAACTGTAACACTTTCTCGCTCCACTGCCCAGCATTATCCATTACTTCCATCTCTCTCCAGTTTATCTTTTTACAGTTAAAGTCTCCAACTAAGAGTATTCTTCTGTCTCTTCTTATCATGTTATCTAGGCACTTTATCACCTCTCTTTGCATATCTTTATGCTCTTCTGATCCTCATGTATTAGTCTTTGGTGGAACATATGTAACTATAATTTTTTTTTTCCTTCATATCTTCTGTTCTGATTGTTACTCCCATTACTTCCACCTTGTCCTCACCATATTGCACATCCTCCACACATATATTATCACGAACCATTATTAGCACTCCTCCTCCCCCTTTATCCTTCCTATCCCTCCTCCAGGTATTATATCCCTCCTCTTTAAAGTTGACATGGATCTCTTTTTTCAGTTTTGTTTCAACGATGCACATTACATCCGGTTTTTTCTCTTTCAAATAATTCCGAACTTCCAATATGCTTGATAACAACCCATCTATGTTAGTATGTCATTCTTAATTTATTGCCTCTTCCACGACCTTTTCTTTTTCCTTAGGTACCACTTCTTTAGTATCATATCCAGAACCCTCCAGTAAAAATTCTTCTTCTCTATCTCTGTCCTTTTCTAATTTTTTTTCCTTAGCCTCACTTCTTAGCACTTTCTCCTTTTCCCTTTCCTCTAAGTTCATATCTTTTTTTATCCATATTTCCTTGTGATTTACATCATCGGCCAGCTTCCTTTTCCTAGCCATAATTTCCTCTACAGCCACTTGAGATCTCATTTTCACCTTCATTGGTCTCTTACCCCCTTCACTATATCTTCCCAGCCTAATCACTTCCTCCACCTCCTGGTCAAATTCTTGTGTGGTGTCTTGTACTCGTTTTGATAACAGTTTTGGCCATTTCCCTTTCTTCACGTTGTCTCATGAATTTATTTGGAATTTTCTTTTTCCTCATCACATAAATGATGAAGCTTTTTTTCTTGTCCACTGCATCCCACACCAATTCTTCCTTTTCTTTGATAACCTGTATTACAGCAACTCTCGTGTTCTCCTGAATTTGTCTTCTTGCCACTTCTGAAAATCTGACTTTTTCCTCTTCTTGCTCCTGTTTCCATTCATTTCTTAGCTCTTTCAACTTGTTATCACCTAGACCACCTTCTACTATGTCTGTAATCCCGTCCTGCTCTTTAGCCTGCAAGGTCTTTAAAGAGCTTTCATAATTTTGGCATGTGGTTTTTCACCTCTCGTGTATCTGTCCTTGCCTTTGCTAACAACCTGCTACCCCACTCTCCAACGTGCCACTGGAGCGCTTCAGGTCTCTCCTTGTACCGACACCATTTCAGAGTTAATGTCATTTCCATATCTGCTCGCCATTTAATTAGCCCATTATCCTCTATCCTTTTCTTTATCTCTATAGGTCCCATCCTATTCCAATCCTCCTCAAGGTTTTCCTTTTTTTTTTCATTTTTCAGTTTCCTTCTTTCATGATGACATAACCCTGTTATCCTGTAGTACCTGCTTTATTCATCTATCCTCTAGTTTCCTTCCATCTTCTTTAAGAAGTTCATCTTACCTCTGACCACTCTCTCCCTAAAGGTTCTCCAGCCCATCTCTCTTCTAATGGCTTCTAAGGCAGTACTATGAGGGACTCCTAAACCCCATCTTCCTACTATATTTTGAGTTTTCTCTAGTTTACCTAGATCTTCCTCCCGATGATAGGTAATTTCAGACCCATATATGCAATACGGCACTGCCATCCCTTTCCACAAGCTTCTAGCTACTTCATATTTGTTTACTGACCTGCTTCCTGCATTGACTATCATCCCTGTCATTTTCCTAGTCTTACCTTCATTTATTTTCATCTGTTTTTCTCCTCCTATTCCTTCTTTACTTACATCCAGCCCTAAGTAAGTGTACCTATCTACCACCTCTAGGATATCATTCCCTAGTATCCACTGTCCCTCCACCTGATTATTGAACTCCATCACCTTGCCTTTCCTAGCACTATACGTGACGTTCCATTCTCTTCCATAAGTACTAGCCACATGTAATTACTCCTCCATCTCCTCCTTACTCTCTGCCATCAACACTATGTCGTCAGCATATGCGAGGCATCCTTGTCTCCTGGCTCCTACCTTGACTCGCCTCCCTGATATCCTAATCCTTATTATTAACTTCTCTATGTATATATTGAATAGGGTTGTTGAGATCACACATCCCTGGCATACTCCGATGTTATTCTTCATCCAGCCTGTACTGATATCTCCTATTGTAAACTTGACTTCATTCTTCTCGTACAGATTCCTGATCACCTGAACTATGTTCCAGTCCATTCCTATGTGTGTTAGTAATGTCAGCAGTTTCTTCCTGTCTACCCTGTCGTATGTCTTTTCTAAATCCAGAAACACGAGATACAACTCCCTTCCTAGCTTTTAATTCCTTCCTATTTCCTTCATTACTAACACATTTTCTAGACCACCTCTGCCCCTCCAGAAACCACTATGTTTCTCACCAAGCACCTTGTTCTCTATCCATGCCTTAATTTTCTCATTCTGTGTTTATCTCTTCTCGGGGGTGCATTAAGATATTAAGAGACTAAGATTTCCTATGATCTTGAATTTGATCTTGACACTAGAGGTGGCTCGGGATTGCTTTGGATCGACAACTCCTGATTGATTGATTGATACATTTATTGTTGAATTGATAAATAATTACAACAAAGGAGGAGGATGGACCTTACCACCCACCCCCTGGACAAAGACTTTAAGGTTAAAGTATCAAAAATATAACACCAGACAGTATACATAACAAGAATACAAGTATTTCAATAAATAAATACACATATTACACACCTTATTGCATAAACGTCCTACAGTCTGGGAGCGAACTGAGGATATTCCCTGAGTATATCCCTGAGAGTGGTTGACTCTAGGAGATGGTCAATGAGGCTATACAAGTCATGTTGACTTTGTGGCCTAAATTTAGCAATGAAAGGACATTCCATGATATAGTGACGCAGAGTGTAATTCACCTCACCTCGGTCGCTTGCTGGTCACTCAGCCAGTCTTTCCCATTACGGAGCGAGCTCAGAGCTCATAGACCGATCTTCGGGTAGGACTGAGACCACAACACACTCCACACACCGGGAAAGCGAGGCCACAACCCCTCGAGTTACATCCCGTACCTATTTACTGCTAGGTGAACAGGGGCTACACATTAAGAGGCTTGCCCATTTGCCTCGCCGCGCCGGGATTCGAAACCAGCCCTCTCGATTGTGAGTCAAGCGTGCTAACCACTACACTACGCGGTGTGTCCCCTTGGTGTAGCACACGGCACACAGCACACACCAGGAGAAGCACTGACTTCCCAAAAGTATTTGTAGCCTAATCTGAGCCTCATTGCCACCCTGTCATGTGATGCAGTGTGTCTCCCGTAGGTGTAAGCACAGCTCTGGGAGACACGTGCATAGTGAAGACTAGTGCTACTGCCCCTATGGCAACAAAGCTCCAACTGATCACTAATGCTACTTTGCACAAAGTCCTTAATGCTACTCTTAACATAACCCAGAGTGTGCTCAGTGCCAGGGTCCACTGTGTCATCTTGTAGGGTACACTGAGCAAGGCAGTCTGATTTTTTATTTAGTGGGATACCCACATGAGAGGGTATCCAGATGAAATGGACCATGGCACCGGCACCTTCTAGGGCGTGGATGAGATCAAGACACTTATTAATTAGACTACACCTTTTCAACCTCAAATTAAAAAAGATGAACTTCAAATTAAAAAAGATGAACTTCAAATTAAAAAACATGAACTTCAAATTAAAAAAAGTTGAAATTCAAATTAAAAAAGAAGTTCAAATGAAAAAAGATGAAGTTCAAATGAAAAAAGTTGAATTTCAAATAAAAAAAGTTGAAGTTCAAATTAAAAAACTTGAATATGAAATAATATCAATAATATGAAAGAAAATAAAAACATTTCATTAACATCATAAAAAATGTGACGATTGGCATTATCTGCGTCATACAACATGCCCATCAAATAATACTTAAAACTAACCTAAATACCCAAATATTGATTTTAATGTATCCACCAACAATGAAAAAATTAAAAACTGTCAATCAACCTCATACTGCCAATCGATCTAATAGTGTCAATCAACCTCATAGTGAATCAAATAAGGTGACTACAACGTAAATATATATACAGTATATGTATAACCTTCTACCCTCTATATATAAGATGAAGGCAATAATATGAAAGAAAATAAAAACTTATTTCATTAACGTCATAACAAAAGTGATGATAGACACTGTGAGGTTGATTGACACTGTGAGGTTGATAAACACCGAGGTTGATAAACACTGAGGTTGATAAACACTGTGAGGTTGATTGACACTGTAAGGTTGATAAACACCGAGGTTGATAAACACTGAGGTTGATAAACACTGTGAGGTTGATAAACACTGTGAGGTTGATTGACACTGTGAGGTTGATTGACACTGTGAAGTTGATAAACACCAAGGTTGATAAACACTGTGAGGTTGATAGACACTGTGAGGTTGATTGACACTGAGTTTGATAGACACTCTGAGGTTGATTGACACTGTGAGGTTGATAGACACTGTGAGGTTGATAAACACTGTGAGGTTGATTGACACTGTGAGGTTGATAAACACTGTGAGGTTGATAGGCATTGTGAGGTTCATTGACACTGAGGTTGATTGACACTGTGAGGTTGATAGACACTGTGAGGTTGATAAACACTGTGAGGTTGATAAACACTGTGAGGTTGATAAACACTGAGGTTGATAAACACTGTGAGGTTGATAGACACTGTGAGGTTGATAAGCACTGTGAGGTTGATAGACACTGTGAGGTTGATAAACACTGTGAGGTTGATAAACACTGTGAGGTTGATAGACACTGTGAGGTTGATTGACACTGTGAGGTTGATAAACACTGTGAGGTTGATAAACACTGTGAGGTTGATAGACACTGAGGTTGATAGACACTGTGAGGTTGATTGACACTGTGAGGTTGATTGACACTGTGAGGTTGATAGACACTGTGAGGTTGATAAACACTGTGAGGTTGATAGACACTGTGAGGTTGATTGACACTGTGAGGTTGATAAACACTGTGAGGTTGATAAACACTGTGAGGTTGATTGACACTGTGAGGTTGATAAACACTGTGAGGTTGATAAACACTGTGAGGTTGATAGACACTGTGAGGTTGATTGACACTGTGAGGTTGATAAACACTGTGAGGTTGATAAACACTGTGAGGTTGATAGACACTGAGGTTGATAGACACTGTGAGGTTGATAAACACTGTGAGGTTGATAGACACTGTGAGGTTGATTGACACTGTGAGGTTGATAAACACTGTGAGGTTGATTGACACTGTGAGGTTGATAGACACTGTGAGGTTGATAGACACTGTGAGGTTGATTGACACTGTGAGGTTGATTGACACTGTGAGGTTGATAGACACTGTGAGGTTGATAAACACTGTGAGGTTGATTGACACTGTGAGGTTGATAAACACTGTGAGGTTGATTGACACTGTGAGGTTGATAAACACCGAGGTTGATAGACACTGAGGTTGATTGACACTGAGGTTGATAGACACTGTTAGATTGATTGACACTGAGGTTCATGAACACTGAGGTTGATAGACACTGAGGTTGATTGATACTGTTAGGTTAACAAACACTACGAGGTTGAAGGACACTCAAGTGTTAAGACACTAAGAGGTTGACAAAGACTGTAAGGTTGATTAACAATATTATCGTTTGAGTCTGACATAACACACCAAAATATGGCGGTGGTAGAAGACAGAATGACACTTTACGCGGTGACGTCTTATGATGCAATGCAGAATGCACCTCAAGACAAAGCTGTGATTTGTCAAACATGCGGACGCAAAAGTAGCAGGCTCTTGCCCATGCAAAAATTATAAATTTCACCGCTAATTTTCTTTTTTTTTTAAACACATTTTTGTGTAATTTTCTTGTGTTAATCAGTAAACTTAGTAAGTAAGGATTTTCGAGGGTGAAGAAAACGAATCTGACTTTTGTTTTGCCGTAAATTTGATATTATAACCATAATACAGCAGAGTACAGATTTCATAGAACTAAATACTTAAATAATTACTGTGACTGTGCATATATGAACTTTATAATGTGGTGAAAAATCTGGCTCATATTTTGGTACTAGCAACCAACCGATTAGCTTCCAAGAAATTTGAAGAGGCAAAATGGAATAAATACATTAAGTATGAAAGGTTGGTTTAAGGCTTAAACCAACCTTTCCTGCGGCCCGCGGGCCGCATGCGGTCCTCAAAGGCTTTCATTGCAGCCCTTTCTCCTAATAAAAAAAAAAAAAAAAAAAAAAAATTAAGATATAGTGCGGCCCTCAGAGAGAGAGAGAGAGAGAGAGAGAGAGAGAGAGAGAGAGAGGAGGAGGAGGATTTCGTGTTAGGCGCCGCAACAGCGGAGGTCATATGGCGCCTCATCAAACTATTTAATTAAAACCAAAAAGGGTTTAAAACAAATCGTAAAATAACTAAAAGCAAGTAAAAACGAGAAAATTAATGGTAAGTAAAAACAAAAAACTACAATAATATACATAAAACATTAAAATACATATAAAAAATGAAATAAAATTCACAGCTTTGGGAGAAGGCCAGCTTCTCCAAAAAATCTAAAAACGTCATGGCCTTGGGCCAGGCACTCTGGTCGAAGGTCCTTTGAGATATAATAGACACCGCTATCTCTACCGCGACAGCGGTAGAGATAGCGGTGTCGTAACTCTATCAAACTAGGGCACTCTACTAATAGGTGCCGCACGGTAAGCGGCACCAGGCAGTCATCACAGTAAGGTTGAGGGTCCCTGGTCAACAGGTACCTTTGTGTAAGGTACGTGTGACCTATACGCAGTCGCGCCAATAAAGTCTGTAAATGTCGATCCCGAACATGGGTGTATGTCCAGTGAGGGATAGAGGAAGTAGTGATCTCTCCCATTTTCGAGGTTGCGACCCCCATTAGCCATCTCCTCTGCCAAATTGCTGCAACTGCCTCACGAATTAGAGGAAAGACATCTCGAAACGGAACAGAGGCAGGAGATGGAGCGCGACTTGCTGCCTCTTTAGCGCGGCGATCTGCGTGTTCATTCCCTGGAGGAACACCAACGTGACCAGGGACCCAACAGAACCCAACACGATATCCTCGTTGTGTAAGAAGGTATAGCCACTCCAGGGCTGATAAAACCAAAGGGTTAAAGGATATAGTGCAAGAGAGAGAAGTAAGAGCACTGCGACACAGTCACTAAAAATTGTAAAAGACGAAACCGGTAGAGTAAAAATTATTTGTAAAGCTAGGACTATGGCAGACAGCTCCGCAGTAAAGACGGATGCCACTGAAGGAAGGCTGCCAGACCGATAAAAAGCCCTCAGAGAGAGAGAGAGAGAGAGAGAGAGAGAGTTACCAACTAATTATTTGTTTATCAGCATAATCTCACATAAAATGTCTTTGATCGTAGTAAATAACATGAAATAGTAAGGTTATGTGGCCCTCCAGACCAACAGAGTATACAGTGACTACGTAGTGGCCCTTTGGGAAAAAAAGGTTGCACACCCCTGGTTTAAACGTGTTTCGTGACTTTCATTGGTATCGCATAGCAGTGGTAGAGCAGGAAACCAGGTAGAAAGGCGTGTTCACCGATAGCACTTATCTCTATTTTTTGTACATAGGCAGGTGTGTAATAAGTGTTATCCAAGTGTTGGGATCATCATATGTTCATGCGAACCCTCAATCCCCTCACTTCGCGGATAATTTTTCTCGCTAGTTAGAATCGGCCATTTTAACTAGTCTCTCAGACTAATCCGCCTCCTTGTCAATAACAAGTCTCAGTACAATTCGCTCCTCACTCTCAAGTCTCGTAACTAGAGTAATCCGGATCCCTCTTAATGCCGTAACTCTCTAGTTTACCCCTCATTAGTGATTGTACTCATAAGTGTTTACTTAAGTATAATCTAGGTAATTTCAAGGTTGCCTTTATTATCACTCTGCCAAGTTCCTCACTTAAGTAATTCGCTTATCATTTTTTTTTTTTTGTTGTGGTTTAACATCTATTTAATATGGCTTCCGCTCAGTTTAACGTTGAAGATTTTTGTGCCGACCCTTCTCTGGAACAACTTAAAGATGCTAATATAAAGAAGGACCAATGGAAGACCATCGCTAAACATTTTGATGTTCCCATCACGTCTCAGATGACTAAAGAGGTCATTAAGAATGTAGTTGTTGAACATCTAGTGCAAGAAGGTCAGTTGCTAGGAAATGCCATAGAAAAGTTAACTCCCATGTCAGCCTCTACGAGGACTATAATACACAGTCCCCAGGAAGAACAGGATAAGAGTAGGATAAGTCAATGGGAAATTGAGAAGCTTAAACTAGAATACCGGATGCATGAAAACAAATGCAATTACAGGCAGAAAAAGAAGCAAAAGAAATGCAACTACAGGAAAAACAAATGCAACTACAGGCAGATAAAGAAGATAAAGATAAAGAGAGAATTACAGGAAAGACAAATGCAACTACAGGCAGAAAAGGAAGAGAGAGAATTTCAGTTACAACTTAAAAGGCAGGAGAAAGAGTCAGAAATTCAGGAGTTAGCCCTACGAAATGACGCTAAGTTTAGAGGGGAAGAAATAGATATAAAGAAACAGTTAACAAGCTTTAATCCTGCTACAGCTGCTCCGCTAGTTCCCCCTTTTGATGAATCTGATGTTGACGGGTCATTTCGCGCTTTTGAGAGCATTGCTAATAGGAATAAATGGCCCAAGGATCAGTGGGTGTCTCTCCTTGTCCCTAAGCTAGTAGGAAAAGCTTATAGGGTATACAACGGCCTTAGTGATGAGGTAGAATATGAAGAGATCAAAGGTAACATTCTAGACGCCTACTCTATCACTTCTGATGGATACAGACAACAGTTCCGAAAGTATGTAAAACCAGACTCTCACACCTATGTTGAATTTGCTAGTGAGAAACTAAGACAATTTAAAAAATGGTTAGCCGACCTTAACATTACCACCATTTCGGAGTTGCTCAATCTAATGGTCCTGGAAGAATGGAAGAACAAGTTACCTTTTAATATTCTGAGGCATGTGGAAGAACGGGGAGAGAGTGATCTTATGTCTGCCGCTAAAGTGGCTGATGCGTTTGCTTTGTTGATGGGATCCCTGGGTAGTAGAGGTCGTGGCTCACTGTCTAATGTTAGGTCCTCCTTTGGGGAAGGTTTTGGGGGCGCGGGTGGTAAGCCAACCGGATTCTCGCCAAATGCATATAATTCCCCCTGGTGTACATACTGTAAGAAGCCAGGTCACACGATCCAGAAATGTAGACACCCAAATTGCAAGGGCTCTCAACGTCAATTTTCTTTTGTGTCCCCTAGACCTAACACATTTGAGAACAAGAAACCAGTGGCCCTAGCTAACCCTGTCAACTCGCCTCTAGAACTTTATGACTCGTACATGTATCAAGGTAAAGTGTCCCTGACTGATGGTAAAGACAAGGCAATAAATATCAAGGTTCTGCGTGATACAGGTGCTGCCCAATCCATCTTAAGGGAAGATGTCATCCCTAACATCAAACAGGCTTTCACTGGGAGAAGGTGATCCTTACAGGTCTCGAATCACAGCTCTCCTATCCTTTGGCTAATATTAGCTTACAGTGCCCGTTCATTTCAGGAGAGGTTGAGGTAGCCATTAAACCTGGTGAACTGCCAGTACCAGGGGTACATCTTGTACTGGGTAATGATCTTGCGGGTAACTTGGCTGTTCCAAACTTAATTGTTCTTGATTCTCCCTTAACAGAAAGTCCCACTAAGACCCTGGACGAAACATCCCCTCACTTCTTCCCAGTGTGTGCAGTCACCAGGTCTCAGTCCAAGTCCCCTGCCCTTTCATCACCTCCTCCACCAATGATTGCCTCTACTGACAACTTGTACAATAACATCATTTCAAAGGAGAATTTGATTAATGCTCAGGAACAGGATCTCACTTTGGCTAAGATCAGACATGTTGCCAGTGAGACAAAGGATATGTCTAAATTGCCTTGTTTTTATTATCAGGAAGGAGTCCTGATGCGTGCCTACAGACCTCCTGAACTGAAACAACTAGACACCTGGTCAGAAACACATCAAGTTGTCATCCCTTGTCTGTAAGACCAGCCATTATAGAACTAGCTCATGATGGATTGTCAGGTCATCTAGGCATCCAAAAAACCTACAAGAAGGCTCTTCAACATTTTTTTGGCCAGGAATGAAAAAGGATGTGTCACACTATGTAAAACATGTCACATATGTCAAAGTTGTGGGTAAGCCTAACGAACGCCTTGTGCCAGCTCCTCTGACGCCTATTCCAGTTCAGACGGAGCCCTTCGAAAAGATCATTCTAGACTGCGTAGGGCCCTTACCCAAAACCAAACGAGGGAATCAGTATTTGTTAACCCTCATGGATCCCACTACCAGGTACCCTGAAGCATTCCCTCTTAAGAACATCACATCAAAGACCATTGTAAAACATCTAATACATTTTTTCACCTCGGTAGGAATTCCAAAACAAATTCAGTCTGACAAGGGTAGCAATTTCACTAGCCATTTTTTCCAACAGATAGTGAATGAGCTAAACATCGACCATGTTACCTCCTCGGCTTACCACCCCAATCCCAAGGCTGTCTGGAGCGGTTTCACCAAACATTAAAATCCATGATGAAGAAGTATTGCTTGGAGCATCAAGGAGACTGGGATGAAAGTATTTCTTTCCTTCTCTTCGCTTTAAGAGAATCTCCTCAAGATTCTTTAGGTTACTCCCTTTTGAATTACTCTATGGTAGACAGATCAGGGGGCCTCTCAAAATATTAAAGGATCAATGGTTTACTCAAAATACTCCTTCAAGCCCCAGTGTGTCTGACTACATCAGTAACCTTAAGAATAAAATCAGTGAAGTCAGATCTTTTGCTAAATCAAACTTCCTCAAATCTCAAACTAAAATGCAACAGAATTCTCTTCCCAAATCTGTCATGAGAAGTTTCAAACCAGGAGACAAGGTTTTACTTTTTCTCCCCACTCCAGGCAATGCTCTTCACAGTAAGTTCATGGGACCTTATGTTGTGGCTAAAAAACTAAGTCCATTAAATTATGTGGTCCACACTCCTGACCGTCGTAAGGATTCCCAACTAGTTCATATTAATCTAATGAAACCTTACCACTCCAGAGAACCAGAGGACTTGTCTCGCACTGTACCTGTATGTCTAGTAGGGAAGGAGTCTGGTCCTGTGCCCCCTGAGGAAGAGTCCGACATCGAATTCCTCTTCTCGTCACCTAAAGGACGCCCCTCAAACAGCCAAATCATGTCCAACCTTGATGAGGTGTTTCTTTCCTTAACACCTTCACAACAGTCTGATCTTAAAAAATTATTGCTAGACTTTTCTGAAATCACAGGTGACCTTCCAGGAGTTTGTAATACTATCCAACATGACATAACATTAATATCTAATGACATCAAGCCTATAAGACAACCAGCCTATCGCATTTCACCCATTAAAAGAGACTTGATGAAAAAAGAGGTAGACTATCTGCTCTGTCATCACCTTGCAGAACCTAGTATATCTCCCTGGGCTTCTCCCTGCCTGTTAACATCTAAGCCAGATGGTAGTAGTCGATTTTGCACCGACTACAGGAAATTAAATAAAGTGACGGTGCCAGACTCCTACCCATTGCCCTTGATAGAGGACCTTATAGATAGTATAGTAGCCAAATTTGTAACCACTATAGACTTACTTAAAGGTTACTACCAGATTCCCCTCTCGGACGAGGCCCAAATAATATCCGCCTTCATCACCCCCTTCGGACTATACCAATACACAGTGATGCCCTTTGGCTTGTCTAATGCTCCCGCCACCTTCCAGAGGGCTATAAATTACATCACTCAAGACTTGGAGGGAACATCTGCATATCTGGACGACCTGGTGGTGACTGCAGACGACTGGGCGACACATCTGACCCGTCTTCGGAGGCTGATGGGTCGGTTGCAGGAAGCCGGGCTTACAATCAACCTGGCCAAGTCCACCTTCGGGAAGTCTACGGTGGTCTACCTGGGACATGTGGTGGGGAACGGCAAGGTTCACCTCAAGAGAGCTAACGTGGAGGCCATCCTTGGCTTCCCTGTTCCTACCACCAAGAAAGCTCTCATGAGGTTCTTGGGGATGGCTGGTTTTTACAGACGCTTCTGTAAGGACTTCTCCACCCTGGCCGCCCCCCTGACGGACCTTCTCAGCACTTCTGTCCCCTTCCACTGGACCCCGACCTGTGACCAAGCCTTCCAACTCCTCAAGGCGTTTCTCTCCTCGGAACCAGTGGTCTGGACGCCGGATCACTCCCGCCCCTTCCCTCTACAAGTGACCATATCAAGGGGGTGGACAACATCATCGCCGACGCCTTATCAAGATCTCCCGTCTCACCTCCTTCATGAGCCCATTACGGAGGTCTTAGGGGAGGAAATGTTACGCCCGCCCGTAACATGCATTACTACCATCACCTCCTCCGCTTGTTACCTCGTTCGCCACCTCTCCGCCTCCCCTTCCACGTCACCGTCTCATGAACCTTCCACGCCACCGTCTCGTGAACCTTCCACGCCACCGTCTCGTGAACCTTCCACGTCACCGTTTCATGAAGCCCCGCTACTGTCCCGAAGTTGGATTCACGCGGCCCCTTTCGACTCAACCGAAAGTGTTGAGCCAGCTCTTAGCTTTCTGGATTGGCAGTTGAGATCCAAGCCTCAACCAGTGAACACAACGCCTCTTGGGTCTACCGTGGGATCAACCATCACCCAGCATTTCACCACTGCGACACCGCATAAGTATCACTTCCCCTCGTCCGTGTTTTCCACATTGCCTCTATATAGGATTAGGATTATTGTTAGGTATTAAGTTGGGTTCTTTATTGTTGTATTTATTACTGTGTTATATGTATATGTGTATGTCATTTTCCTGTGTTTCATGTTATATATCTGTGTTTCATGTTATATCTGTGTCAATATCATTATGGGTTATTAAAATAGCTTTTTAAAGTGACCCCCTTTTGCATTTCCTCACCAGTTGAACCTGCAGTGTTTTTTTTTTTATTGTTATTGTTCACCGGCTCTCCGATGCCAATCTTACCAGTTTAACCGGTGAACGTAACAGTGGTGTGTGCTGTGTGCTGCACCAAGGGGACACATTCTGCGTCACTATATCATGGAATGTCCTCTCATTGCTAAATTTAGGCCACAAGGACAGCATGACTTGTACAGCTTCATTGACCATCTCTTAGGCTCAGCCACTCTCAGGGATATACTCAGAGAATATCCTGTAGGATGTTTAAGCAATAAGGTATGCAATATGTGTATTTATTTATTGAAATACTTGTATTCTTGTTGTGTATACTGTTCAGAGTTAGATTTTTGATACTTTAACCTTAAGTCTTTGCCCAGGGGGTGTTGTAATTATTTATTAATTCAACAATAAATGTATCAATCAATCAATCAATCCTCTACAGGAGCTGCCGATCCAAAGGCCGGAGCGATCCCGATCCACCTGTAGCATCAACATGAAGATCAAATTCATAATATTAGAATTTAGAGGGACTCTCATGCTTGAATGATGTGGATGAATTGAATGATAAATTTGTTGAGAATGTGAGAAACGCAGCATTCAGCCAGATTGGGTATGTGAGAACGAGTGCCAGAAAGTATACATGTAAGCCGTGGTGGAACGATGAGGTTAGGGATGCCAGGAGAGAGAGAAAGATATTAAATTGAGTGTGTAGACAGCTGAGAAAGAAGAGGCATGAGAGTGAAGAGGCAGAAAGTGATTACCAGAATGCATGGACAGCATAATGGTAGCAGCGAGTGACGAAGCGAAAGATAATGAATGGTAGGTGTGAGAGAAGCGTGATTTATAGTCCCGCAGAGAGAAAGGCGTGGAAGGTGGCAATGAATGGTATAGATTCCTGAGGGGTGAGGGGATGTCTGACCGTGAAAATGTGGAGAGGCTCAGGGTGAATGGGACAGTGGTGACAGATAAGGAAGAGATGAAAAAGGTGATCAAAGATTTCTGGGAAGAGATTGGAGGCGTAGGTGAGGTACTTGATGTAAAAGAAGGGTGTGTGACACTGGAGAGAAAGGACGCGGATGAATTGAATGAAAGAATCAGCAGAGAGGAAGTGGAGAAATATGTGAAAAGGCAAAAGAATGGTAAGGCAGCAGGGCCGGATGAGATAACATAAGAGATGTACAAAAATGGAGAAGTTCTGATTAATAGGATGACTGAGCTTTTTAACCAGGTGTGGGAGGAAGAGAGAGTGCCAAGAGTGTGGAATGAATGTAGGGTGACTCGTTACACAAGGGAGGATACAAGAGTAAATATGAGTTGAAAAACTACAGGCCCATTGCATTAGTGAGTACAATAGGTAAAGTGTTCAATGGTGTGCTGAATGAGAGATTGTGTAAATGGATTGAGCAAACTGGAGTGCTGGGTGAAGAACAGAATGGTTTCCGTGTGGATAGGAGAGCTGAAAACAATATATTTGTGGTGAATGAGCTGATTGAGAGGAAAAGGAACGAGGGTAGTAAATTATACTTTGGTTTTCTGGATATAGAGAAAGCGTATGTCAGGGTGAATAGAAGAATGTTAGGCAGAGTCTTAGAAAAGATTAGACTGAGTTCAAAGATAGTTAGCATAGTGCAAAGTATGTATGTGGACACGAGGGCTAGATATAGACTAGGGGACAGAAACAGACTGGGTAAAGAGTGAAAGAGGAGTCAGGCAGGGTTGTATTTTGTCAACAACCCTCTTCAGTTTATATACAGAGGAATTGGCTGCCAGAATGAGAAGGATGAATGATAGGGTATGTGTTCTCTTGTATGCAGATGATGTGGTAATTATGACTGAATCAGCAGAGGAGCTCCAAAGTCTCCTGGATGTTGCAGATGGCTATGGAAGAGACTTTGGGGTGAGATTCAGCAGTGAGAAGAGCAAGGTGATGGTTGTGAATAGGTCAGATGATGAAAGAAACTTGGTGTGGAGACAAGGAGAAAATGAAGTGCAACAGGCTGAGGAATACAAGTATCTGGGGATGTGGATGAGTCCATATGGCTGTGTGAAAGCAAAGAATGAAAAGATGAGCTTGGTGAACCAGTGGGTGGGTCGACTAGGAAGTGCAGCAAGGATGAGAGCCAGCAAGTATGATGTGCTGCGAGAAGTTTGGAAGAGCGTGGCTGTTCCAAGCATCATGTATGGTATGGATGTGATGACGTGGAATGAAAGTGAATTAGAGAAGCTAGAAATAGGACAGAACAGAGTAGCAAGAATGGCTCTAAATGCATCTGGGTCTGCAGCAATAGAAGCATTAAGGGGAGACATGGGATGGAGTACCTTCAGAGAGAGGCATGTGAAAGCAACACTGAGATTCAAGGCTAGGCTAGAACGAATGAATGATGTAAGAATAGTTAGGAAGGTGTTTCTATGGAATGTTAGGAATAGCAGGTGGGGGGAAGAAGTGTGTCAGGATGGTAGTGAAGAGTGGTCTCGAAACTAGTTGGGCGTTCCAGCGAGTTGAGGAGAAGCATGTTGAGAGTGACTGGAGCATGATTATTAGAAATGGAGAGGGCCCAGACTGGGATGTAAGGAAGTGGAAGAGTGAGATAGACAGAAGGGTGAAGTGTATTGGACTGAGCGAATAGAGGAATAGGATGGAAGAAAAAAGTACTCTGGAGTAGTATAGGGAGAAAGAAGCCCCAATGTATGAAAAGTGGTATGATGGCAGCCTGGGGCGGGGTGACCTCTTCCGAGCTAGGGCACAGTGCATGAATGTGAATGCAAGGAGTTACAGATGGTCAGAGTCCCGCAGCAAAGTGTCAGATGTGTGACTCGGGAGAGGACGAGACGGTGGAGCATGTGATGCTGGAGTGTGTGAAGTATGCCAGAGACAGGAATGAGATGATGCAAGTGGTGCTGAGGGAATTGGGGGATACCAGGGTGGAGAACACTGGATGGTGTTGCTGCTGGGACTATGTGGAGACACGAGTGAAAGGATGATAGAAGCTGTCACGGAGTTCCTGGAGAGAATGTGGAGTGCCAGATGCAGGGATTAGTAGTAGTAAGGATGGTGTCTGGTTTAGGTTCTTGCCGCTTTTTTTTTCTTTTTATCCCCTACATGAGCTGCCGATACTAAGGCTGCTATGCACGGGCTCTAACTCTCTAAAGGGATCACTGACCCCCCCTGTATCATGATCCTCGCACTCCTACAACACCATACCTCAGGAAGATCTTGGGAGTACTGACAAGGGTAGGTGTAGCCGAGGCTTGTATTAACGTTGTTATGTCACCGCTGCAACCAGCCTGGAACCCTCACCGTGTCAGTGTTGATATTCATTCACTGCATCAGCCTAAGAGGGACTGGCTCCCTCATGTGTTGCAAGACATGTTCATGACTAAATTGTCCAAGTACCCACACGTTCAGGCTATTTATGTTTATTGTAATGGGTCAATCAATGGCAGCAGGTCTGGATGTGGGCTGTTCATCCGTGACTACATCTCTGCCAGTCTCTACACTGACACTGAGGTTTCCAGGCGGCTCCCTGCACCCATGTCTTCCACTAGAGCAGAACTGTATGCTGTACTGGAGGCGCTCCACATTGTGGCGCCTCTCCATAAGAATGTATATTTCTTTATTGACAGTAAGGCTGCATTGTACGCCCTTCAATCCACCTCCCCCATGGACTGTGATCTAGTTAATAAGTTTCTTGATCTCATCCACGCCCTAGAAGGTGCCGGTGCCAAGGTCCATTTCATCTGGATACCCTCTCATGTGGGTATCCCGTTAAATTTGAAAAAGATGACCACCTTGCTCAGTGTGCCCTACAAGATGACACAGTAGACCCTGGCACTGAGCACACTCTGTGCATTAAGGACTTTGTGCAAAGTAGCATTAGTGATCAGTTGGAGCTTTGTTGCCATAGGGGCAGTAGCACTAGTCTTCACTATGCACGTGTCTCCCAGAGCTGTGCTTACACCTACGGGATACACACTGCATCACATGACAGGGTGGCAATGAGGCTCAGACTAGGCTACAAATACTTTTGGGAAGTCAGTGCTTCTCCTGGTGTGTGGTGTGTGCTGTGTGCTGCACCAAGGGGACACATTCTGCATCACTATATCATGGAATGTCCTCTCATTGCTAAATTTAGGCCACAAGGTCAGCATGACTTGTACAGCCTCATTGACCATCTCCTAGACTCTGCTACCCTCAAGGAAATACTCAGGGAATATCCTCAGTTTGCTCCCAGACTGTAGGATGTCTTAGGCAATAAGGTGTGCAATATGTGTATTTATTTATTGAAATACTTGTATTCTTGCAGTGTTTACTGTCCAGAGTTATTTTTGTGATACTTTAACCTTAAGTCCTTGCCCAGGAGGTGGGTGGCAAGGCCCATCCTCCTCCTTTGTTGTAGTTATTTATTAATTCAACAATAAATGTATCAATCAATCAATCTGCTTTTTACGCTGGCTAACTGATTTTGATTTTGATCTTAATTCTACAGGTGTCCCAGGATTTCTCCTGAGGCAGGCCTGATTGATTGATTGATTGATACATTTATTGTTGAATTAATAAATAATTACAAAAAAGGTGAAGGATGGGCCTTGCCACCCACCCCCTGGGCAAAGACTTAAGGTTAAAGTATCACAAAAATAACTCTGGACAGTATACACAACAAGAATACAAGTATTTCAATAGATAAATAAATACACATATTGCACACCTTATTGCCTAAGACATCCTACAGTCTGGGAGCAAACTGAGGATATTCCTGAGTATTTCTGAGGGTGGCAGAGTCTAGGAGATGGTCAATGAGGCTGTACAAGTCATGCTGACCTTGTGGCCTAAATTTAGCAATGAGAGGACATTCCATGATATAGTGCCGCAGAGTGTGTCCCCTTGGTGCAGCACACAGAACACAGCACACACCAGGAGAAGCACTGACTTCCCAAAAGTATTTGTAGCCTAATCTGAGCCTCATTGCCACCCTGTAATGTGATGCAGTGTGTCTCCCGTAGGTATAAGCACAGCTCTGGGAGACACGTGCATAGGTGATGCCATCCTTGCCAGGAGCTGTTGACTTGCCCAACTTGACTGCCGAGAGGAGTTCGTCATGCGTGATAGGCACACAGGTGTCGTCCAGCAGAGGAACACTGTGGCAAAGCAACTCCATCCTTCGTGGTCTTTGCTGATCAAGCGCCTCCTGGTGTTCCACAGGAAGGCCAGAGAAGGATGAGGCTTCCTTCCACTGCAAGACAAGTTCTCGTGCCCTGCCTGCAGGATCAGGGTCACACACCTGCCGTCTGGACTTGCCCCGGACGCTGTTGACATGGTGCCACACCTCCCGGAGGGAACGGGCCCTGCGCACCTTGTCCAGGAAGGAGACCCAGTATTTCTTCCTTTCCTGCTGCCACTGATCCGTGAGGTGTCGAGCCACGGTAACCATGGCATCCCGTGACTCTGTGTCTGCTGGGTTGAGCTGCCAACGTCTCTGGTAGGCAGCGAGCGTCTGTTGGCAGTTCAGAATGACAGGGTCGGTAGCGTAAGTCCAGTGGCGTGGAGCATGGGCCTTTGCTGGAACCCTTGGAGTCGTGATGAATCCCTCGATGGTGTGCAGGAGTCCGTCGTACAGTGCCTCTGCATCAGCAAAGGAGCCCTTCATGGCAGCGTACCATGCCACCACATTGACGACGAGGTCCGTCATCCTGGATGGTGGCACCGTCAAGCGCTTCCTGGGCACTGCCGGGGTGGACTGCACCGGGAGGGTCGTCTCCAGGGTGAAGTGGTCGCTCAGCAATGACCTGACAAGATAAGTTTGGGCAGTATACGTTGGCATATTGATGAGGGCTACATAATCAAGTCTGCCTCCTTGAACATGTGTGGGTGTGTGGTCCCCAGTAAGTACAGCTGTATCTGTGGTGTCAAGGAAAGCCTTCCAGCGCACACCATTGGCATTGGTGGTGAGGTGGCTTCCTAGTTCCTTATGCCTGGCATTAAGGTCACCCATGATAACACTCTGCTCTTCAAGATCATACTCAGGAAAATTTGCAATATTAAGGGCACCAGCATGAATGTACATGTTTACAAAGTAAATAATTTCACCCACAGTGTGTAAGCAAACAGTAATAAATTCAATACCCTCAGTGACCCCCATTTCCATGAAGTTAACTGGAATCCCATGTTTAATGTAAGTGGCCATCTCCCGACTACTGCCGTCACCACAACTGAGGCATAACCCCGCAGCTCAGGCACCCTTGGCCCTACCTCCTGTAAGGAAATAATGTCAGGCTTATAGAGAAGGACATGAGAGTGTAAGTCAGTGAAACGGGCATGTAGACCATTGACATTCCATGTTAGGGTGCGGAAAGTCTTACTGTTCATCACGATGGTGTTGCATCTGTGTCTTCAGGCCATCCACTTCCTGTGTCAGGCGAGACATCTGCTCCATCAGCATCTGCATGGATGCCATCAGATGTCCCTGGTCTGGCTCGGGGCTGGCAGTCTTTAGATTTCCCTGGTCTGGCTCGGAGCTGGCAGTCTTCAGATGTCCCTGCTCTGGCTCGGGGCTGGCAGTCTTCAGGTGTCCCTGGTCCGGCTCGGGGCTGGCAGTCCGGGCTGGGATTGGTCTGTGGCACCGCTTCTTCTTTCGGCTGACCAGTGTCCATTCACCTGCATTATCCTCCTCACAGTCTGCCACAGGTGACTTGCTCTCTGAAGCAGGGGGAGCAGGGGCCATCCCTGAGAGGCTCCAGGGCTGTCGTGTGGCTCCCTTGACTGGCTTGGCAGGATTATCCATCCTCGGTGTGGGTGCAGCAGCAGTTGCACATTGCCCTGCGGCCTTGTCCTTTATCGTGGGTGGGTCACACAGGCTATGCTGACACACGGCACTCTCTCCTTGGCCCTGTTGAGCACCGCTGGCTAAGGATGGGGTTAGGGCCACAGTGGAGGTCTCACTCCATAATGTGTGCTGCTGGTTCTTGAAGGCGGCAAACTCGGTACTGAGACCAGAGACCGTTGCAGTCAGATTGTCCACTTTGGCGACTAGTGCACTCACCACCGCCATTAGCTGCTGGGTAGCGTCGGTGCCAGGCAGTTCCTGAGTGATGCCTGCCTGGGACACTATGTTTAGACACACAAGGGGCACTGTAGCAGTGCGCTGCGGCAAAGGTGGTAACACGGCAGGTGTGGTTAAAGTGCCAGCGGTGGGGCAGGAAGGCTGGGACAGGTGAGGGGCAGCGGCCGTGAAGGAGGGCTTCGTCGCCCATGCGTTGGTCTGAGGAGGTGGAGCCTGGCGGAAAACAAGCCTGGGCCGACTCACCTCATCTGTGGCAGGTTCCCTTTGGGGCCGAAGCCTAACAGTGCAGAGGGTGGAGTGGGCGTTGTGGTCACCCCACAATTGCAGCAGTGAGGAGGGATTTTGGTACCCTCCTTTTTTTTTATTATTTTTTATTTATACCATGTGGGCTTTTCACGGGAATTTATGGGCTAAAGGGAATACTTTTTGGGTACCCCCTATCTCAAAGCCCACCCGCTAGGAAACCGTTGCCCCGAGTGAGGAAGCCCAACCTACACTCGGACCGTGGACAGGATTCGAACCCGTGCGCTTGGAGAACACTCGGATCCCAAAGCACGCATGGTTCCACTGTACCACGGCGGCCCTTGATACAGGCACTGTGTTGACTTATGGGGCCCAGCACAGTACTTGCAGCGAGGGGCAGACTGGCAGCGCCACTCCTTGTGTCCCCAGCGACTGCAGTGGCGGCACAGGTCAGGTTCAGGTGTATACCGCTCCACACGCCGATGTCCAAGGCCCAGGAGATTCACCTCAGTGGGCACCTTGCCTGTCACCACTCCCAACAGTTGGGGCCTTGCCATCTGCCCCACCATCCTCCTCTTCAGCCCACGGAATCCAGCTGGTACCTCTATCAGGTTGACATTGATGTGGGTCGCCACTCCATGGATAATAACAGAGTGAGTGCCATCGTCGCCAGGCACTCCATAACCAGGCCCAGAAAGCCCTCACTCACCAGGGTGGCGTAAAAGGAGGAGTCAGTACTGACCGTTATATAGGGCTGGTTCTGTCCCTCCTTGTACAGTGGCTGCAGATCTGGATGTTGTTTCAGCAGGGCAGCAAACCAGCTGAAAAGCTGTCTTCCCATGGCCAGCAGGGAAGAACAGACGACGCCTTTGTTTACGGTCCGAGGTGGCCGAGGCAGGTTCATCTCGACAGGGAATCTGGTCAGCAACAGCATTTCCCTGGTGTTTTTCCTTGCCAGATGGTGCAGGACGAGGCTCCTCAACAATCTCCATGTCCTCTAGGGCTGCTACACCTACCTCCACCTCAACAGTTCCTGCGACGAGCATAGTCTTTGTGCTGGGCCCACGTGGGAAGCAGCAGGCTTTCTGGCGGGGGGGACCACCAAGCCCAGGCACAGACGTTTATTTTCTGTCTTCTTCTGGCTTATTTTTGGCTGGCAAAACGGGCCTAGACCTCCCTCAGTAGCCACTGAGTAGGCGTGTTCACTCCAAATCACTTCTGATTTTCTCTTGTAGGGGTTGCAACTCATGTAAACACAGAGTAATAATTTTGACGTCCTTCCAACTCAGCGGGGAAGACGCCACTGAGAAGCAGAAGAATGGGAAGGCAGCAGGGCCGGATGAGATACCGTATTGATTGATTGATTGATACATTTATTGTTGAATTAATAAATAATTACAACAAAGGAGGAGGATGGGCTTTGCCACCCACACCCTGGGCAAGGATGTAAGGTTAAAGTATCACAAAAATAACTCTGGACAGTAAACACAGCAAGAATACAAGTATTTCAATAAATAAATACACATATTGCACACCTTATTGCCTAAGACATCCTACAGTCTGGGAGCAAACTGAGGATATTCCCTGAGTATTTCCTTGAGGGTGGCAGAGTCTAGGAGATGGTCAATGAGGCTGTACAAATCATGCTGACCTTGTGGCCTAAATTTAGCAATGAGAGGACATTCCATGATATAGTGACGCAGAGTGTGTCCCTTTGGTGCAGCACACAGCACACAGCACACACCAGGAGAAGCACTAACTTCCCAAAAGTATTTGTAGCCTAATCTGAGCCTCATTGCCATCCTGTCATGTGATGCAGTGTGTATCCCGTAGGTGTAAGCACAGCTCTGGGAGACACGTGCATAGTGAAGACTAGTGCTACTGCCCCTATGGCAACAAAGCTCCAACTGATCACTAATGCTACTTTGTACAAAGTCCTTAATGCTACTCTTAACATAACCCAGAGTGTACTCAGTGTCAGGGTTCACTGTGTCATCTTGTAGGGCACACTGAGCAAGGTGGTCTGCTTTTTCATTTAGCGGGATACCCACATGAGAGGGTATCCAGATGAAATGGACCGTGGCACCAGCACCTTCAAGGGCGTGGATGAGGTCAAGACATTTATTAACTAGGTCACAGTCTATGGGGGAGGTGGATTGAAGGGCGTACAATGCAGCCTGACTCGTATGAATTGTACAGAAATGGAGGAGAGGTTGTGATTGATAGGATGACTGAGTTGTTTAACCAGGTGTGGGAGAAGGAGAGAGTGCCGAGAATGTGGAATGAATGCAGGGTGACTTTGCTGCATAAGGGAGGGTACAAGAGTATGAATGAGTTGAAAAACTACAGGCCGATTGCGTTAGTTAACACAGTAGGAAAAGTGTTCAGTGCCGTTTTGAATGAGAGATTGTGTAAATGGATTGAGAGAGTTGGAGTGTTAGGTGAAGAGCAGAATGGGTTCAGTGTGGACAGGAGAGCTGAAGACAATATGTTTGTGGTGAATGAATTGATTGAGAGAAAGAAGAAAGATGGTAGCAAATTATACTTAAGTTTTCTAGACATAGAGAAAGCATATGATAGGGTGAACAGAGAAATGCTAGGTATAGTGCTAGAAAAGATTGGGTTAAGTGCAAAGATAGTTAACATAGTGCGAAGTATGTATGTGGATACAAGATCTAAGTATAAACTAGGGGATGTAGAGACAGACTGGGTGAAGAGTGAAAGAGGAGTTAGGCAGGGTTGCATATTATCACCAACTCTTTTTAGCTTATATAAACTGGCTGCTAGAATGAGGAGAATGAATGCAGGTGTAAATGTGGGTAATGATAAGATATGTGTGCTCTTGTATGCAGATGATGTTGTTGTTATGAGTGAGTCGGCAGAAGAGCTTCAGAGTTTGCTTGATGTTGTAGATGGGTATGGAAGAGACTTTGGAGTGAGGTTTAGTAGTGAAAAGACCAAGGTAATAGTTGTGAATAGGTCAGAGGATGAGAGGAACTCAGTGTGGAGACTAGGTGAGAATGAGATGAAACAGACAGATGAATACGGATGAGTCCGGTTGGCTGCGTGAAGACAAAAAATGAGAAGATAAGCATGGTGAGTCAGTGGGTAGGTCGGCTAGGAAGTGTAGCAAGGATGAGAGCGAGTAAATATGACGTGATGCGAGAAGTTTGGAAGAACGTGGCTGTTCCGAGCATCATGTATGGTATGGATGTGATTGCATGGATTGAGAGTGAACTAGAAAAGTTAGAAATAGGGCAGAATAGAGTTGCAAGAATGGCACTTAATGCACCTAGATATGCAGCAGTAGAGGCTCTTAGGGGAAACATGGGTTGGAGCACTTTTAGAGAAAGGTATGTAAAAGCGACCCTACGGTATAAGGCTAGGTTAGAGCGAATGAATGATGCTAGAATAGTAAGCAAAGTGTTTATGTGGAATGTCAGGAGAAGCAAGGGGGTGAAAAAGTGTGTCAGGATGATGGTGAAGAGTAATCTAATAGCTAGTTGGGCTTTTCAGCAGGTAGAAGGAAGGCACTTAGAGAAGGACTGGAGTATGATTGTTAGAAATGGAGAGGGTAGAGAATGGGGTGTAAGGAAGTGGAGGAGTGAGATAGACAGAGTAGTGAAAGGTGTGGGACTGAGTGACTGGAGGAATAGGATTGAGCAAAAGAGTACCTTGGAATGGTATAGAGAGAAAGAGGCTCCAATATATGAAAAGTGGTATGATGGAAGCCTGGGTGGGGACCTTCTCTTCCGAGCTAGGGCACAGTGCATGGATGTGAATGCAAGGAATTATAGAAGGTTGAGTCCCGCAGCAAAGTGTGCCAGATGTGTGACATGGGAGAGGATGAGAAGGTGGAGCATGTGGTGCTGGAGTGTGTGAAGTATGCCAGAGACAGGTATGAGATGATGCAAGTGGTGCTGAGGGAGCTGGGGCATGACAGAGTGGAGATGACAAGAAAGGAATGGATGGTGGTGATGCTGGGACTGTGGGGAGACGAATGAAAGAATGATTGAGGCTGTGAAAGAGTTCCTGGAGAGAATGTGGCGTGCTAGATGCAGGAACTAGTGTTGTGAAAGATGGTGATTGTCCTCTTTGTTGTTTGTGATTTTTCTTATTTTCCCTACAGGCGCTGCCAATACAAAGGCCTGACTCTGAAGAAATTGTCACCTTTAGCATCAAGATCAAGATCAAGATTAAGTATTGGTCGGTTGTGTAAATGGATTGAGAGGGATGGAGTGTTAGGTGAAGAGTAGAATGGGTTCAGTGTGGACAGGAGAGCTGAAGACAATATGTTTGTGGTGAATGAATTGATTGAAAGAAAGAAGAAAGATGGTAGCAAGTTATACTTAGGTTTTCTTGGCATAGAGAAAGCATATGATAGGGTGAACAGAGAAATGCTAGGTATAGTGCTAGAAAAGATTGGGTTAAGTGCAAAGATAGTTAACATAGTGCGATGTATGTATGTGGATACAAGAGCTAAGTATAAACTAGGATATCTAGAGACAGACTGGGTGAAGAGTGAAAGAGGAGTTAGGCAGGGTTGCATATTATCACCAACCCCCTTTAGCTTATATACAGAGGAACTGGCTGTTAGATTGAGGAGAATGAATGCAGGTGTAAATGTGGGGAATGATAAGATATGTGTGCTCTTGTATGCAGATGATGTTGCTATGAGTGAGTCGGCAGAAGAGCTTCAGAGTTTGCTTGATGTTGTAGATGGGTATGGAAGAGACTTTGGAGTGAGGTTTAGCAGTGAAAAGAGCAAGGTAATGGTTGTGAATGGGTCAGAGGAGGAGAGGAACTCAGTGTGGAGACTAGGTGAGAATGAGATGCAACAGACAGATGAATACAAGTACCTGGGGATGTGGATGAGTCCGGTTGGTTGCCTGAAGACAAAGAATGAGAAGATAAGCATAGTGAGTCAGTGGGTAGGTCGGCTAGGAAGTGCAGCAAGGATGAGAGCGAGTAAATATGACGTGTTGCGAGAAGTTTGGAAGAGCGTGGCTATTCCGAGCATCATGTATGGTATGGATGTGATTGCATAGAATGAAAGTGAACTAGAAAATTTAGAAATAGAGCAGAATAGAGTTGCAAGAATGGCACTTAATGCACCTAGATATGTAGCAGTAGAGGTCCTTAGGGGAGACATGGGTTTGAGCACTTTTAGAGAAAGGTATGTAAAAGCGACCCTACGGTATAAGGCTAGGTTAGAGCGAATGAATGATGCTAGAATAGTGAGAAAAGTTCTTTCTGTGGAATGTTAGGAGTAGCGAGTGGGGGAAAAAGTGTGTCAGGATGGTGGTGAAGAGTGGTCTAATAGCTAGTTGGGCTTTTCAGCAGGTAGAAGGAAGGCACTTAGAGAAGGACTGGAGTATGATTGTTAGAAATGGAGGGTAGAGAATGGGGTGTAAGGAAGTGGAGGAGTGAGATAGACAGAGTAGTGAAAGGTGTGGGACTGAGTGACTGGAGGAATAGGATTGAGCAAAAGAGTACCTTGGAATGGTATAGAGAGAAAGAGGCCCCAATGTATGGAAAGTGGTATGATGGAAGTCTGGGTGGGGTTCTCTTCCGAGCTAGGGCACAGTGCATGGATGTGAATGCAAGGAATTGTAGATGGTCTGAGTCCCGCAGCAAAGTATGCCAGATGTGTGACATGGGAGAGGATGAGACGGTGGAGCATGTGGTGCTGGAGTGTGTGAAGTATGCCAGAGACAGGTATGACATGATGCAAGTGGTGCTGAGGGAGCTGGGGCATGACAGAGTAGAGATGACAGGAAGGGAATGGATGGTGGTGCTGCTGGGACTCTGTGGGGGAGACGAATGGAAGGATGATTGAGGCTGTGAAAGAGTTCCTGGAGAGAATGTGGCGTGGTAGATGCAGGAACTAGTTGTGTGAAAGATGAGGATTGTCCTCTTTGTTGTTTGTGTTTTTTTCGTATTTTCCTCACAGGCACTGCCGATACAAAGGCCTGACGCAGAAGAAATTCTTGCGTCACCTGTAACATCAAGTAAATCAAGTAAGTGCTGCCGATCCAAAGGCCCGGCTCAGGAGTGATCTCGAGTCACCTTTAATATCAAGATCAAGATCAAGATCATGTGAGAGAATATGGAGGGAGAGAGTGAAGATCAAGATCAAGAGTGCTGTCGTCTACAGGACGTATGAGAAGGACGGCGTGCACCTGAACGACGCAGGGACTGCCAGGATGGGTTGACGGCTGTGTGAGTGGGTGAGGGCGAGGTCGCTGCAGCCGATGGACCAGTGACGGGAGACGACAAAAGCACGCCAGGAAGAAGACACCAGCCAGGCAAGTGAGAGTGTGAGGATTGGATGCATGAATGTGAGAGGATGGGGTTTGGGTAAGTTTGAGGATATTTCCAGGGAGCTCCAGGAATGGAAGTTCGACATAGTCGGGCTTACAGAGACGCACCTGAGAGGTCAGGTACAAATGGAAGGATGTGAGTTTGCTATGATTGGGAAGGGATGTAAGACTCAGGAGACACAGGGAGGAGGCGTAGCCTTTCTCCATAGGAAAGAAAGTGGACTGAAAGTAGAGGAGTTGGTTCTGGTGGTGGTGTACATGACTGTCATGGGTGAAAGAGCTGAGAGGGAGAACAGGCAGAAGTATGACATATTGAAGAGAGTTGTGAGAGAACATGGAGGGGAGAGAGTACTGGTGATGGGTGATATGAATGCACATGTAGGAATTCTGGGAGAACGTGTGAACAGGAATGGCGAGATGCTTGGGGATTTTGTGGATGAAATGGAGTTAGAGAATCTGAATGTAACTTTGGCTGAGGGACGTGTGACTTGGAGTGCAAGGGAGCAGGAGTCAGCGATAGACTATGTGTTGGTGAATGGAAGAATGCGTGAAATTGTGTCACACATGTGGATAGATGAGGATGGTATGGTTGATATTGTGTCTGATCACAATATGCTGGTTGTGGAGTGCCTGTTGCATGGTAGGAAAGAAGTGAAAGTGGCGAGTAAGAAGAGAAAATGGAGATTGAGAGATGTAGGGTGGGAAAACTTCCAGGTGGACCTGAGTGCAAGAAGCTGGGATGATGGAGGTGTGCATGATGTGGAGCACCTGAATGAGAGACTGGTAGAGGATGTGCGGAGTGCTGCAGAGAGCAAGACAGGGTATGTGAGAGTAGGCAGAAGAAAGAAAGTACGTAAACCATGGTGGAATGATGAAATCAGAGAGGCTAGGAAGGAGCGAAAGAGAAGGAGTAGACAATGTAGGGGGCTGAGGAAAAAGAGGCATGAAAGTGATGAGGCAGGGAATGAGTACCAGCATGCATGGGAAATGTATGTGAAACAGCAGAGAATGACAAAGCGAATGATAGTGAAGGCCAAAGTAAAGTGTAAAAGGAGTGTGATTGAATCTTTAAGAGAGAAAGGCATGGAAGGTGGCCGTGAATGGTACAAGTTCTTGAGAGGTGAGAATATGGCAGACAGTATTGGAGTGGAGAGTTTGAAGGTGAATGGTGAAGTTGTAACAGAGAAGGAAGGAATGAGAGAGGCAATCAGACAGTTCTGGGAAGAAGTGGGTGGTGTAGGTGAGGTGTTTGGTGCGAGAAAAGGATGTGTGACACTGGAGAGAAAGAATGCAGATGAACTGGATGAAAGGATCAGCAGGGAGTGTGGTGTTGTGTAGCTGTCGGGACAGTACAGCCACGAAGGTGAAGGTTCTTCATAGAAACACGTACTAACTGTTGTAGGTGTATTCAGGCAGAGGAACACAGAGAAAGCCTTGGAAGGACCCCCGTACGCGTGCCTGCCTTGGAGACGCCAGCAAGACTGAGGCTTACATAGGGTTGCCAGGCGTACGATAATCAGAGGTACAGGGAATACATATGATACATTACATTACATACCCACACCTCCCTCCCCCCCTCACGCTCGTAGCACTGTCTCGAGCGGAACTCTTTTCCATGAGCCGCTGGGAACGACGTGGGACAACTGGGGGAGCAAGTAAAGCAGGCGGTGAGGTGGGCATATGACGGGTCTGCCCTCGCTGCTGCCCTGAACTCCTGGAGCGTCCGATCGGCGTCATGGTGTGGTGTGTTTTGGTCGGAGCCTTCAGCGTTGGCAGCTACGACACACCGCAGGTGGGTAGTGGCAGCAGTGCACGCCATCTCGTCCTCAGGAGTGGGGTGGCTGACTGGGGCTCTCGAAAGAGCATCTGGGATGCGTAGCAACTTCCTGGCGCGCCATACGGCTGTGAAGAGGTAGGGCGAGATTTTCTCCTTCAGACGTTGGAGACGGGGATTCTCGATCACGTCCAAAGTGTAGGCATTCAGGATCGGGACCAGTGGCCGATGGTCCGTCATCAGCGTGAAGTGCTGTAGGCCTATGAGGTGGAGCCGACACTTGGACATGGCCCATACAACGGCAAGCAGCTCGAGCTCAATGGTGGCGTAGCGCGTCTCAGCGTCAGTGAGGAAGCGTGAGCCACAGTGAACTAGTCGTGTGCATCCTTGGCCATGATCTTGTAGGAGAGCGTACCCAATCCCATGAAGGCGGGAAGCATCCGTCTGGAGGACGACTGGTAGCGCTGGATCAAAGTGGGCTAGAACAGGCAGCTGGAGAAGCACCGTCTTGACATGGTTCAAGGCTTCATCATGGTCCGCTGTCCAAGTGAACATCCGTTTAGGGCTCAAGAGAGGGCGAAGAAGCTGGGCTGCGGCTGCTATGTCCGGGGTGAACTCTGACAGCGGAGGTCAGTCAAGTTCGCGGGCGTAGGAAAGTCCCGGATTGCACTGACGCGGTCTTCGCCTGCAGAGATGCCAGAGGGGGAGAGGTTGTAGCCACAGAATCGGACCTGAGGCTCGGCAACTGAAAACTTGTCCTTGTTGAGGGTGATCCCGTGCTCTCTGCATCTGCTGAGCATCTGATGAATCCTCTGCAAGTGTGTGGGGAAGTCATCATCAAAGAGAAGAATGTCGTCCACTACCTTGACACAATTCTCCAACCCTTGGAGTGCCAAGTCGCCGCGGTGGCAGTAGGCGTCACCAGTAGCTGCGAAGCCCGTGGGGCCTCGGCAATGCCTAAACCGGCCGAACGGGGTGATGAAAGTTGTGAGGTGGCGATCCTTCTCGTCAAGTACCAACTGCCAGTACCCACACAGAGCATCTGCTGTCGTGAAGAAGCGGGATGACGGAGTGACTCTGCGGACAGCGGCGTAAGGTGTTGGTGCTGGGTGAGCTGGGCGAGAAACCTGGCTATTGAGCTTTGTGAGGTCCACCGTGATGCGAACTCCCTTGTCCTTAGCCACGACGACCAAGGGGTGACACCAGGCAGACGGCTCATCGCCGGCAGGCTGAATTATCCCTTGACGCACCATGGAGTCCAGCTCATCCTTGACTTGCTGCTGGAATGCAAAGGGGATCTGTCGTGGTGTGTGAATGGCGAACAGTGTAGCGCCCTCCTTCAGGTGGATCTGCATGAGCTGTGTGACCATGGGCTTCAGGGGAGCCTTCCTCAGATCCTCCTTGGAGAGAAGTACGTCTGAAAACTCACGAAGGAAGTACTCCTTTGCAGCATATGGAGACGTGATGACAGGGAGGGGCCACTCGCTGCACCGGTTAACATGCTTGACCTTGAGAATCGGCTTCGGGAACTCCGGGGAGATGATGGCCAGTTCCTTGCAGTGGCCATAGAGAGAAGTGGGGTCTGGACGCCATCGTGAACTTGGATCTGGGCGATGCAAGACTTTTGCCCGAGCCGTAAGGTAGCTTGAAAACTTCCCAGGGCAGGTGCCATCTCTGAACCGTCCGCCGTCAGCGTGTGCACTGGAGGTAGAGGCTGTAGGTTGTTCCTGGGGATTTGAAGAATGCTGAGGTGTCGCTGGCCAATGACTGTGACATCCGTGCCTGTAACTGGCAGCATTTGGAGGTGGGAAGTGGATCCTCCATGCGTCAGGTGAATACACACAGGTTTAGGAGTCATGGCCTGAGATGCTGGACTGCGAGTCACACTGCGGCAGGAGCTCTTCTTCTGTGGCGTAGCGTGAGAGCTGTTCTGGCTGTGAGTCGCATTTGTTAACCTGCAGCACTTGTCGTAATGCCCAGTCTTTTTACAGGCACGACATTGGGTGTCTTTGGCAGGGCACCTGGGAGTCTTTGCCCAATGGCCCTTGCGTCCGCAGTTGCTACAGGTGCTGTCGACAGCAGGGCACTGACCATATGAGTACCGGCAGGAGCAACACTGGCAGGGTTGGGACACGTCAACGGCTGCAGGCTTCCCTCGCTGTTCCGAAGGCGGTTGCTGAAGTGAGAAGGCGGCCTTGTCACGTCGCTTTCCCCGTCTGTAAGCAGAGATGGAGAACAGCTGACTTGGAGACGACTGGATGGCGGATGCTGTGTTCCGGGCGGCCTCATACGAGCGGCAGCAGGTGACCAGGTCCTGGAGAGGAGCACCTGAGTCCATAGAGATGAGGCGTTGAACGAGCTCCTCCTCTCTGATGCCCATGAGCAAAACCATCTTCAGCTGGGTCTCAGCACAAGTCACTGGATCACCGGAGCAAAGGTCGACCTCTTCAGCAAGGTTTTTCAGGCGGACATAGAAATCAGAAAAAGACTCACCCACTGCCTGTTTGCAGCACAGGAGTTCACGGCGGCGAAGAGCCTCGTTACGTTGACTCTTGAAGTGGGATTGCAACACATCGAGGACTTCATCCACGGCTAACAGTGTATCAGGAGCGATCCCGAGAGTGTGTTCAAGAGTCCTCTGAACCTCCAGGGAAACAGACATCCGTAGCTGGATCAACTGCTTTTCTCTGGGAAGGCGCTGCAGATCAATCATGACTGAGAAATCATGACACCGGCGACGCCATTGCCTGAACATCTGGTAGGTGGCGTCGGCTTGCAGGATGGGCGGACTCTGAGCCACAGGTTTGCCCGTGGGGGGGCCTGCTGTGGACATAGGAGTCGCAGTCACAGTGACGGGTGGTGCAGCGGCTGTAACGGCAGTCACGGCGGGGGGTGGCAGGGTGGCAACTGTTGGAACAGCTGTCACGATAGCCGGCGGGGCGGCGACTGTTGGAGCATCTGTCACGGCAGGCAAGGCAGTGACGGGAGTAGCACCCGCTGCAACAGGTGTAGTCCTCACGAGACCAGTGACTGCAGGCTGATAGGCTGGGGCGAAAGGGCTGAGTGTTGGTAAGGGAACAGGTAAGCGGGCTGGAGACGGCTGGTGTTGGGCTGGCGATGCCTGAACTGACAACAGTTGTAGCAGTGCCATGAAACGCTCGTTGTCATCCCTGCGTCTCATTTCCTCTGCTTCCCTTCTTGACTCCTCTGCTCGCCGCCTTTCCTCATCCTCCTGTCTTCTACGCAAATCAGCTGACAGACGTGATTCCTCCAAGTATTTGATGAGGTGAAGAACGGTACCGTCTTGATGCGCGGGAGGAGACTGGTGGGGTTGAGGCGAGGAGTGGGGCAGGTGGGGGGTGAGTAGCGGCGGGCCCAAGGGTAAGCCACCCGGACTCCCCCGGGGACTGGCTTCGTCGTCTGAAAACTGAAGTTTCCTGCTGGTGTTCGGTGTCGCTGCACTCGGGTGAAAGACGCGGGAGCGACATGATGAACAAGGAGAACCCGTGAACAGACAGGAAGCGTCCCCACAATCAATAGATAAACCCATGAACAGCTGGGTTTTATTTAAAGTTAATGCAAGGGAGTGCGCGTGTGTGCGTGTGTGTGGAAGTATCTGGCAACTCGGTCGTCGGTACTGTGCGTGTCGCTCCCCGCAAGGAAGGCACCGCCACCTCAGCAGCGTTGCCAGATACCCAGAAAAGTCTGGATTTCTCCAGATGTTTTTAGCTAGTGCCAGAATTCCAGAATTTTGGTGAAAATATCCAGATTTTTTAATAATTATCCAGAAAGAATACTTTTAAAACTCTAAATCTCCAGAATTTAGTTTTGTGACAACGTTCAGTAAATTATCACTTTACCATATATATCACTGAGTTTCAACTACTTCGTGTATTATACGGAAAGCAGTTGTTGAGTTAAAAAAATTACAGTATTCCCGCTCTTCGCGGCTGTAGTGCGCGTACGCGGCACGTGTATTGTTCCTGTCTCTGTTCGGTATACCGTACCGGCGTACGGCCGCGTTACGCGTACCAGTCTACGTGGAGAGGGAGATGGTGGCCTCCGCTGCCCTGCAGTGCTCAGGATTGTACGCTATTTTACGTGGACATACGTTATCCCGGACGTGTTAAGGTGTTTTATCAGTTTTATCAGTTTTAGCCAGTGGAAACCATAAACCCTCGTGATCCACACAACTTCAAAGAGCTCGATTCTATGTATCTCGGTGTAGCTGTTGAAATGTCGCTATCACAGCCACATTTATTTCCTCAGCAAGCTGTACAACAGTTCAAGCTACGATGTCTGGACTTCCTTATTGAAGCTGCAGTTCAAATATCCAAGCGGTTTCCTATGCAAAATGAAACATTCAAGCATTTAGAAGCACTGGATCCAGCTGTTGTCAAAGAAAAGAGCATCCAAACACTAGCCCCCCTAATGATGAACTTTCCATCCCTTGTGAGTGACGAGAAAAGGCAAAACATTGACACCCAATGGAGGATCCTAAGAAATACACATACCACTATCGTAACTGAAAACCAAACCATGACCCCTATCAAATTCTGGATGGAACTGAAGAAGACCAAGACACTTGATGAAACACCTCTCTTCCCAGATCTAGCTGAATTCATGCTTTCGCTGCTGTGCCTACCCCATTCTAGTGCTGCAGCAGAGAGGGTTTTCTCCTCCATCAACAGAATGAAAACGAAGACTAGGAATCGTCTTACTACTGCTACAATATCAGGACTGCTTCACACCAAACGCTTGATGCTTGAGAGGAACTGCTACGATCTGGAAGTCACCCGTTCAATGCTGAGTAAAATGAACTCTGAAATATACAAGTCAAATGATGCAGAAGACATGTAAGGTAAGAAAAATCATATTTTTATAATACGGTGCTCTCTCTCTCTCTCTCTCTCTCTCTCTCTCTCTCTCTCTCTCTCTATATATATATATATATATATATATATATATATATATATATATATATATATATATATATATATATACAGAATTTCCCAGAAATATCCAGAATTTTTAGCCTTGGTTTCCCAGAATAGTGCGGTCAGGCATCTGGCAACGCTGCACTGCACCTCAGTTACCCGCTGCGCGCTGGACGAGGGGGATGTGATGCTGCGAGGTCTGTCTCCCGCCAAGGGTGTAGCGTCCCTCGTGAGCGGCGAGGGAAGACTAGAATGCAAAACACTGCACGCAAAGGCACGACACCGCACACACTGTCACAGCACTGCACACACAACACTAGGCACTGCACGCACTGTCACAAGAGTCACTGAAGCTCCGTAAAACCCAGGGAAGGGCGTGAAGAGGCAGTGGAGTCCCTGCTGGCGCGGCGGCGATGGCATCGGGAAGACTCGTGATCCTACTCACTGCGCCATGTGGTGTTGGGTAGCTGTCGGGACAGTACAGCCACGAAGGTGAAGGTTCTTCATAGAAACACGTACTAATTGTAGTAGGTGTATTCAGGCAGAGGAACACAGAGAAAACCTTGGAAGGACCCCCGTACGCGTGCCTGCCTTGGAGACGCCAGCAAGACTGAGGCTTACGTAGGGTTGCCAGGCGTACGATAATCAGAGGTACAGGGAATACATATGATACATTACATTACATACCCACAGGGAGGAGGTGGAGAAATGTGTGAAAAGGCAGAAGAATTGGAAGGTAGCAGGGCCGGATGAAATACTATATAAGCTGTATAAGAATGGAGGTGATGTTGTGATTGACAGGATGACTGAGCTTTTTAACCAGGTGTGGGAGGAGAGAGTGGCTAGAATGTGGAATGAGTGCAGGGTGACTCTGCTGCATAAGGGCGGACACAAGAGTAAAAATGAGTTGAAAAATTACAGGCCGATCGCGTTAGTCAATACAGTAGGCAAAGTGTTTAGTGCGGTGTTGAATGCCAGATTGTGTAAGTGGATTGAAAGAGCTGGAGTATTAGGTGAAGAGCAGAATGGTTTCCGTGCAGACAGGAGAGCTGAGGATAACATGTTTGTGGTGAATGAAATGATTGGGAAAAAAAGAGGGATGGAGGTAAATTGTATTTAGGTTCCCTGGACATAGAGAAAGCTTATGATAGGGTGAATAGAGAAATGTTAGGTAGAGTCCAAGAAAAGATTGGGTTGAGTGCCAAGATAGTCAACATAGTGCGTAGCATGTATGTTGATACCAGAGCTAAGTACAATTTAGGAAATATAGAAACAGAGGAGTTAGGCAAGGATGTATTTTGTCACCAACCCTTTTCAGCCTGTAGCTGCACAGAGGAGTTAGCAGCCAGAATGAGAAGGATGAATGCAGGAGTGAGTGTGGGGAATGATAAGATAGGTGTGATTCTTTATGCAGATGACGTAGTGGTTATGAGTGAGTCAGCAGAGGAGCTGCAAAGTTTGCTGGATGTGGTTGATGGGTTTGGAAGAGATTTTGGAGTTAGGTTTAGTAGTGAGAAGAGTAAGGTGATGATTGTGAATAGGTCGGAGAATGAATGTAATGCAGCATGGAGGTTGGGAGAAAATTAGTTGAAGCATGCTCAAGAATACCAGTACTTAGGGATATGGATGAGTCCGAATGGGTGTAAAAAGTCAAAGAATGAAAAAGTAAGCTTAGTGAACCAGTGGGTGGGCCGTTTAGGAAGCGCGGCAAGAGTGAGAGCAAGTAAGTATGACGTGCTGAGAGAAGTGTGGAAGAGTGTGGCTGTCCCCAGTATAATGTATGGTATGGATGTGATTGCATGGAACGAGAGTGAAATTGACAAGTTAGAAGTGGGGCAGTGTAGAGTGTTATGGCCCGCCCGTAACATACTCCACTGCCATCCCCTCCTCCGCTTGTTACCTCGTTCGCCACCTCTCCGCCTCCCCTTCCACGTCACCGTCTCGTGAACCTTCCACGTTACCGTCTCATGAACCCTCCACGTCACCGTTTCATGAAACACCGTTACTGTCCCGAAGTTGGATTCACGCGGCCCCATTCGACTCAACCGGAAATGTTAAGCCAGCTCTTGGCTTTCTGGAAGTCAGTTGAGGTCCAGACCTCAACCAGTGAACACAACGCCTCTTGGGTCTACAGTGGGATCAACCATCACCCAGCACTTCACCACTGCGACACCGCATAAGTATCACTTCCCCTCGTCCGTGTTTTCCACATTGCCTCCATATAGGATTAGGATTATTGTTAGGTATTAAGTTGGGTTCTTTATTGTTCTATTTATTTCTGTGTTATATGTATATGTGTATGTCATTTTCCTGTGTTTCATATTATATATCTGTGTTTCATGTTATGTTATATCTATGTGTGTCAGTTTCATTATGGGTTATTAAAATAGCTTTTTAAAGTGACCCTCTTTTGCATTTCCTCACCAGTTGAACCTGCAGTGTTTTTTTTTTTTATTGTTATTGTTCACCGGCTCCCCGATGCCAATCTTACCAGTTTAACCGGTGAACGTAACAATTGGCGACCGTGACAGGATCATTATAACCCATGTTCAGTGTTCCATTTTTCCAGTGACTTTTTTTCTGTGATTACTTGTGTTTCTGTGGTGTTGTGACTTTGATGTGTTTTTTTTTCTGTGACTTACTCTGCGTGTGGTTTAAATTTACCATTGTGCGATCAAGTGGCTCCTTTTGGGTTAAAAGTGCTTCGTGATTTTCATTGGTATCGCATAGCAGTGGTAGAGCAGGAAACCAGGTAGAAAGGCGTGTTCACCGATAGCACTTATCTCTATTTTTTGCACATAGGCAGGTGTGTAATAAGTGTTATCCAAGTGTTGGGATCATCATATGTTCATGCGAACCCTCAATCCCCTCACTTTGCGGATAACTTTTCTCGCTAGTTAGAATCGGCCATTTTAACTAGTCTCTCAGACTAATCCGCCTCCTTATCAATAACAAATCTCAGTACAATTCGCTCCTCACTCTCAAGTCTCGTAACTAGAGTAATCCGGATCCCTATTAATGCCGTAACTCTCTAGTTTACCCCTCATTAGTGATTGTACTCATAAGTGTTTACTTAAGTATAATCTAGGTAATTTCCAAGGTTACCTTTATTATCACTCTGCCAAGTTCCTCACTTAAGTAATTCGCTTATCATTTTTGTTGTTGTGGTTTAACATCTATTTAATATGGCTTCCGCTCAATTTAACGTTGAAGATTTTTGTGCCGACCCTTCTCTGGAACAACTTAAAGGTGCTAATATCAAAAAGGACCAATGGAAAGCTATCGCTAAACATTTTGATGTTCCCATCACGTCTCAGATGACTAAAGAGGTCATTAAGAATGTAGTTGTTGAACATCTAGTGCAAGAAGGTCAGTTGCTAGGAAATGCCATAGAAGAGTTAACTCCCATGTCAGCCTCTACGAGGACTATAATACTCAGTCCCCAGGAAGAACAGGATAAGAGTAAGATAAGTCAATGGGAAATTGAGAAGCTTAGACTAGAATACCGGCTGCAGGAAAAACAAATGCAACTACAGGCAGAAAAAGAAGATAAAGACAAAAAGAGAGAATTTCAGGTACAACTTAAAAGGCAGGAGAAAGAGTTAGAAATTCAGGAGTTAGCCCTACGAAATGATGCTAAGTTTAGAGGGGAAGAAATAAATATAAAGAAAAAGTTAGCAAGCTTTAATCCTGCTACAGCTCTTCCGCTAGTTCCTCCTTTTGATGAATCTGATGTTGACGGGTCATTTCGCGCTTTCGAGAGCATTGCTAATAGGAATAAATGGCCCAAAGATCAGTGGGTGTCTCTCCTTGTCCCTAAGCTAGTAGGAAAAGCTTATAGGGTATACAACGGCCTTAGTGATGAGGTAGAATATGAAGAGATCAAAGGTAACATTCTAGACGCCTACTCTATCACTTCTGATGGATACAGACAACAGTTCCGAAAGTATGTAAAACCATAGTCTCACACCTATGTTGAATTTGCTAGTGAGAAACTAAGACAATTTAAGAAATGGTTAGTCGCCCTTAACATTACCATCTTTTCAGAGTTGCTCAATCTAATGGTCCTGGAAGAATGGAAGAACAAGTTACCTTTTAATATTCTGAGGCATGTGGAAGAACGGGGAGAGAGTGATCTTAATGTCTGCCGCTAAAGTGGCTGATGCGTTTGCTTTGTTGATGGGATCCCTGGGTAGTAGAGGTCGTGGTTCACTATCTAATGTTAGGTCCTTCTTTGGGGAAGGTTTTGGGGGCGCGTGTGGTAAGCCGACCAATCCGGATTCTCGCCAAATGCATATAATTCCTCCTGGTGTACATACTGTAAGAAACCAGGACATCCAAAAATGTAGACACCCAAATTGCAAGGCCTCTCAACGTCAACTTTCTTTTGTGGCCCCTAAACCTAACACATTTGAGAACAAGAAACCAGTGGCCCTAGCTAACCCTGTCAACTCGCCTCTAGAACTTTATGACTCGTACATGTATCAAGGTAAAGTGTCCCTGACTGATGGTAAAGACAAGGCAATAAATGTCAAGGTTCTGCGTGATACAGGTGCTGCCCAATCCATCTTAAGGGAAGATGTCATCCCTAACATCAAACAGGCTTTCACTGGGGAGAAGGTGATCCTTACAGGTCTCGAATCACAGCTCTCCTATCCCTTGGCTAAAATTAGCTTACAGTGCCCTTTCATTTCAGGAGAGGTTGAGGTAGCCATTAAACCTGGTGAACTGCCAGTACCGGGGTACATCTTGTACTGGGTAATGATCTTGCGGGTAACTTGGCTGTTCCAAACTTAATTGTTCTTGATTCTCCCTTAACAGAAAGTCCCACTAAGACCCTGGACGAAACATCCCTCACTTCTTCCCAGTGTGTGCAGTCACCAGGTCTCAGTCCAAGTCCCCTGCCCTTTCATCACCTCCTCCACCAATGATTGCCTCTACTGACAACTTGTACAATAACATCATTTCAAAGGAGAATTTGATTAATGCTCAGGAACAGGATCTCACTTTGGCTAAGATCAGACATGTTGCCAGTGAGACAAAGGATATGTCTAAATTGCCTTGTTTTTATTATCAGGAAGGAGTCCTGATGCGTGCCTACAGACCTCCTGAACTGAAACAACTAGACACCTGGTCAGAAACACATCAAGTTGTCATCCCTTGTCTGTAAGACCAGCCATTATAGAACTAGCTCATGATGGATTGTCAGGTCATCTAGGCATCCAAAAAACCTACAAGAAGGCTCTTCAACATTTTTTTGGCCAGGAATGAAAAAGGATGTGTCACACTATGTAAAAACATGTCACATATGTCAAATTGTGGGTAAGCCTAACGAACGCCTTGTGCCAGCTCCTCTGACGCCTATTCCAGTTCAGACGGAGCCCTTCGAAAAGATCATTCTAGACTGCGTAGGGCCCTTACCCAAAACCAAACGAGGGAATCAGTATTTGTTAACCCTCATGGATCCCACTACCAGGTACCCTGAAGCATTCCCTCTTAAGAACATCACATCAAAGACCATTGTAAAACATCTAATACATTTTTTCACCTCGGTAGGAATTCCAAAACAAATTCAGTCTGACAAGGGTAGCAATTTCACTAGCAATTTTTTCCAACAGATAGTGAATGAGCTAAACATCGACCATGTTACCTCCTCGGCTTACCACCCCAATCCCAAGGCTGTCTGGAGCGGTTTCACCAAACATTAAAATCCATGATGAAGAAGTATTGCTTGGAGCATCAAGGAGACTGGGATGAAAGTATCTCTTTCCTTCTCTTCGCTTTAAGAGAATCTCCTCAAGATTCTTTAGGTTACTCCTTTTGAATTACTCTATGGTAGACAGATCAGGGGCCTCTCAAAATATTAAAGGATCAATGGTTTACTCAAAATACTCCTTCAAGCCCCAGTGTGTCTGACTACATCAGTAACCTTAAGAATAAAATCAGTGAAGTCAGATCTTTTGCTAAATCAAACTTCCTCAAATCTCAAACTAAAATGCAACAGAATTCTCTTCCCAAATCTGTCATGAGAAGTTTCAAACCAGGAGACAAGGTTTTACTTTTTCTCCCCACTCCAGGCAATGCTCTTCACAGTAAGTTCATGGGACCTTATGTTGTGGCTCAAAAACTAAGTCCATTAAATTATGTGGTCCACACTCCTGACCGTCGTAAGGATTCCCAACTAGTTCATATTAATCTAATGAAACCTTACCACTCCAGAGAACCAGAGGACGACTTGTCTCGCACTGTACCTGTATGTCTGGTAGGGAAGGAGTCTGGTCCTGTGCCCCCCGAGGAAGAGTCCGACATCGAATTCCTCTTCTCGTCACCTAAAGGACGCCCCTCAAACAGCCAAATCATGTCCAACCTTGATGAGGTGTTTCTTTCCTTAACACCTTCACAACAGTCTGATCTTTAAAAGTTATTGCTAGACTTTTCTGAAATCACAGGTGACCTTCCAGGACTTTGTAATACTATCCAACATGACATAACATTAATATCTAATGACATCAAGCCTATAAGACAACCAGCCTATCGCATTTCACCCATTAAAAGAGACTTGATGAAAAAAGAGGTAGACTATCTGCTCTGTCATCACCTTGCAGAACCTAGTATATCCCCTGGGCTTCTCCTGCCTGTTAACATCTAAGCCAGATGGTAGTAGTCGATTTTGCACCGACTACAGGAAATTAAATAAAGTGACGGTGCCAGACTCCTACCCATTGCCCTTGATAGAGGACCTTATAGATAGTATAGGAGTAGCCAAATTTGTAACCACTATAGACTTATTTAAAGGTTACTACCAGATTCCCCTCTCGGACGAGGCCCGAATAATATCTGCCTTCATCACCCCCTTCGGACTATACCAATACACAGTGATGCCCTTCGGCTTGTCTAATGCTCCCGCCACCTTCCAGAGGGCTATAAATTACATCACCCAGGACTTGGAGGGAACAGCTGCATATCTGGACGACCTGGTGGTGACTTCGGACGACTGGGTGACACATCTGACCCGTCTTCGGAGGCTGATGGGTCGGTTGCAGGAAGCCGGGCTTACAATCAACCTGGCCAAGTCCACCTTCGGGAAGTCTACGGTGGTCTACCTTGGACATGTGGTGGGGAACGGCAAGGTACGCCCCAAGAGAGCTAACGTGGAGGCCATCCTTGGCTTCCCTGTCCCTACCACCAGGAAAGCTCTCATGAGGCTCTTGGGAATGGCTGGTTTCTACAGAAGATTTTGTAGGAACTTCTCACCCTGGCCGCCTCCCTGACGGACCTTATCAGCACTTCCGTCCCCTTCCACTGGACCACGACCTGTGACCAAGCCTTCCAACACCTCAAGGCGTTCCTCTCCTCGGAACCAGTGGTCTGGACACCAGATCACTCCCGCCCCTTCCATCTACAAGTGGATGCGAGTGGAGTTGGAGTGGGTGCTGTCCTACTACAAACGGACCCCACAAGCGGCATCCTCCATCCCATCGCCTATCACTCCGCCAAGCTGAAGAAACATCAACTCAACTACTCCACCATCGAAAAGGAGGCTCTGGCACTCGTCCTGGCGCTCCAACGTTTTGAGTGCTACCTTCATCCTGGTCCTCAAACTACGAAGGTCTTCACCGATCACAATCCTCTGGCCTTCCTTCACGCCATGAAGAACCGAAACCAACGCATTCTTAGGTGGGCCTTGTTAACTCAACCCTTCAACTTGGAAGTCCACCATATCAAGGGGGTGGACAACATCATCGCCGACGCCTTATCAAGATCTCCCGTCTCACCTCCTTCATGAGCCCATTACGGAGGTCTTAAGGGGGAGGAAATGTTACGGCCCGCCCGTAACATACTCCACTACCATCCCATCCTCCGCTTGTTACCTCGTTCGCCACCTCTCCGCCTCCCCTTCCACGTCACCGTCTCATGAACCTTCCACGTTACCGTCTCATGAACCGTTTCATGAAAACCCGCTACTGTCCCGAAGTTGGATTCACGCGGTCCCATTCGACTCAACCGGAAGTGTTAAGCCAGCTCTTGGCTTTCTGGAAGTCAGTTGAGGTCCAGGCCTCAACCAGTGAACACAACGCCTCTTGGATCTACCGTGGGATCAACCATCACCCAGCACTTCACCACTGCGACACCGCATAAGTATCACTTCCCCTCGTCCGTGTTTTCCACATTGCCTCCATATAGGATTAGGATTATTGTTAGGTATTAAGTTGGGTTCTTTATTGTTGTATTTATTACTGTGGTATATGTATATGTGTATATCATTTTCCTGTGTTTCATGTTATACGAGTATATCTGTGTTTCATGTTTCATGTTATATCTATGTGTGTCAGTTTCATTATGGGTTATTAAAATAGCTTTTTTAAAGTGCCCCCTCTTTTGCATTTCCTCACCAGTTGAACCTGCAGTGTTTTTTTTTATTGTTATTGTTCACCGGCTCCCCGATGCCAATCTTACCAGTTTAACCGGTGAACGTAACAAGAGTAGCTAGGCTGGCACTGAATGCACCAAGATTACAGCAGTAAAAGCCTTAAGAGGTGATATGGGATGGAGCTCTTTTAGGGAAAGACTTAAAAAAGCGATACTTAGGTACAAGGTTAGGCTTGAGAGAATGGATGATATAAGAATAGCAAGGAAGGCGTATCTGTGGAGTGAAAGTGGAAGCAAATGTAGGAAAAGGTGTATGAGAATGACAGAGAGGAATGGTCTACAAGTTGGGTGGGCAGTGAGAATGGCTGGAGTGAGTCAGAATGAACTGGAATGGGTCGTGACAAGAGGAGTCAGAGTGGAAACTGAATGGGATGTGAGGAAGTGGAAGTGTGAGATAGACAGAAATGTGAAGAGTATGGGATTGAATGAATGGAGGAATTGGATGGAACAAAAGACTACTCTGGAATGGTACAAGGTGAAAGAGGCCCCGATGTATGAGAGGTGGCATGATGGAAGCCTGGGTGGTGATCTTCTCTTCAAAGCTAGGGCACAGTGTATGGATGTAAATGCAAGGAGTTACAGGTGGTCTGAGTCCCGCAGCAAAGTGTGCCATATGTGTGACTCGGGAGAGGACGAAACGGTGGAGCATGTGATGCTGGAGTGTGTGAAGTGTGCCAGAGACAGGTATGAGATGATGCAAGTGGTGTTGACTGAGTTAGGGCATAATAGGAACGAAAGAGTGGAAAAGACAGGGAGGGAGTGGATGATGGTGCTGCTGGGACTGAGTAGAGAAACGAATGAAAGGATGATTGAGGCGGTGAAGGAGTTTCTGGAGAGAATGTGGCGTGCCAGATGTACGGACGGTTAGAGCAAAGAACCCTGTTCTTTTCTTCTTTTTTTTTTTTTTCCTTTTTTTTCTGTGTGTCTTTCTTTTGTCGTCTACAGGAGCTGCCGATCCAAAGGCCCGGCTCAGTAGTGATCCCGAGTCGTCTTTAGTATCAAGACCAAGATCAAGACCAGCGAGAGGAGTCTTATGGGGGTTTTACACGGTCAAGCATGTTGGCCAAACGCTCATCAAACCTCCAACACAACATGTTTGAAGAGTGTTTACACGTTCAAACCAAACTGACAGACAACCTCAGTCGGTGCCAAAAGGAGAAGGAGCAACATGTCACTTACCCAAGACGAGGTGATGGCAGTTGGGATAGTGATTGCCCTCAACGAAAAGAAAAGGAAGCGTTCAAAGTGGACAAAGGACTGGTTGCTGAAAAGGGACCAAATTTCACATACCAATTTAATGAAAGAGCTGAAATTAGACCCAGATGAATGGCGCAATTATATGCGCATGGATGAATCAACATATTTAGAACTTTTGAATATGGTCACTCCATTCATTACATGTAAAGACACCGTAATGAGAAAGTCCATTAGCCCTCATGAACGGCTGATCGCAACACTGCGTTTCTTAGCAACAGGCCGATCTCTGCAAGACTTGAGATTTTCAGCTGTAATGGGAACTAGCACCTTATCCAAGATTATACCAGAAACTTGTGTTGCCATCTACAAAGTACTTAAGAAGGATTATTTAAAAGTGGGTTATGATATGTCAGGGATCACGAAACTATCCTGAAATTGCAAAGGTAGTATGAGATAGATTTAAGGATTACTTTGTGAATGCCGGTGCAGTAGCATGGCAAAAAGACTTCATATAAATCATGAAAATAGGAAAGGCTAGTCTACACCTTCAAACTCAAACTGTACAGTCTGATTGGAATTGGCTTAAATAGTGTGCTGTAATATTTCTTTCCAAAATAAATGAATACAATGGTTATGATAAGTTTAATTGATTCATTATTCAAATGGCTGGCTCAAGTTTAGCCTTCAGATCCAGATTGACATGTTGGATTCTTAATGAAATGATGATTCATAATACAAAATTGTCTGAAACTTCAGACTAATATACCAGAGAAGTCAGGAGACACATTTTAAAACCTACAGATTATATGAAAGCACCCATGAAACTGAATAAAGTCATCTATGCATAGCCAATAAAAAAAACGAATAAATAAACGGCCACTCTGGTTCTGAAGGTCTTGTTATCCAGTTTTGGGCAAATCCTTGCAACTCACCTCTTCATCAACAGATTCCATATTTGATGTACTCTCTCGTGGCAACTCTTGATCACATATGAACATCATGTCTTCAAAATACCAGAGAGTGGGCATGTAAATGTCATCAGTTGAATTTCCAGACTTTTTAGAGCTCTCATGCTTTCGAAGTTCTCTTCTAAACGAACTACGGAGAGAATTTATTTTTTTCATCACATCATCCCGCGTACAATGTGGGTCAAGTTCTTGTAGCTTTCCATGCAGTTCATCTATACCCTTATTTCTTAAATTCCTGTTTGAGTATTCCTTTGATTTCACCTTCCACAAAGCCACATGCTTCCTGTATATATTAATGAAATCCACCATTACTTCCCTTTCCTTATCCTTAACGGCACACGTGTCACTCATTTTGCAACTGATACACTACGCCTGTCACTGAAGGAGATGTTACAGATGTTACCTCGGCGAGATTTGAGTATGTATGACCGTTCACACGTTCAAACATGGACATGCACCGAGCAAGCTCCGCCCACAAAAGTCAAGCCCCGTCAGACATCCGTCCAACACGTTGGTCAAACATGTTTACCCCTTTCACACGTTCAAACATTCTCTCAAACGTCGTGTTGTCAAGCGTGTTGGCCAACATGTTTGACCGTGTAAAACCCCCATTAGGAAAGATTGGGTTGAGTGAAAAAATAATCAACATAGTGCATAACATGTATGTTGACACCAAAGCTAAATACAGACTAGGAGATATAGAGACAGACTGGGTGAAGAGTGAGAGAGGAGTTAGGCAAGGATGTATTTTGTCACCAACCCTTTTCAGTTTGTATATAGAGGAGTTAGCAGCAATGAATGCAGGAGTAAGAGTGGGGAATGAGAAGATAGGTGTGCTCCTTTATGCAGATGATGTGGTGGTCATGAGTGAGTCAGCAGTTGAGTTGCAGAGAATGCTAGATGTTGTGGATGGAAATGGGAGAGACTTTGGAGTTAGGTTTAGTAGTGAGAAAAGTAAGGTGATGATAGTGAATAGGTCTGAGGATGAAAGCAATGCAGTATGGAAAATTGGAGAGAATGAGATGAATCAGGCACGAGAATATAAGTACTTGGGGATGTGGGTGAGTCCAATTGGGTGTGAAAAGACAAAGAATGAAAAGTTAGGTTTAGTGAATCAGTGGGTAGGACGATTGGGGAGTGCAGCAAGAATGAGAGCAAGCAAATATGATGTGCTATGAGGAGTGTGGAGGAAAGTGGCGGTGCCCAGCATAATGTATGGTATGGATGTGATTGCATGGAATGAAAGTGAAATTGACAAGCTAGAAGTGGGACAGAATAGAATAGGTAGAATGGCACTGAATGCTCCAAGGTACACAGCAGTAGAAGCTTTGAGAGGGGATATGGGATGGAGCACCTTTATGGAAAGACTAGTTAAAGCCACATTTAGATACAAGGTCAGGCTGGAAAAAATGGATGAGGAAAGAATAGTGAGGAAGGTGTACCTGTGGAATGAAAGTGGGAGTCAGTGGAGGAAGAGGTGCATGAGAATGAACAGAGAGGAGTGGTTTACAAGTGGTATGGGGGATGAGAATGGCTGGGAGGAATCAAAGTGAGCGTGAATGGATCGTGACAAGAGGAGGCAGGGTAGGAACTGAATGGGATGCAAGGAAGTGGAAGAGTGAGATAGACAGAGAGGTGAAGTGGGTGGGACTGAATATGTGGAAAAAAGGGATGGAACGAAAGAGTACCCTGGAATGGTACAAGGAAAAGGAAACCCCGATGTATGAGAGGTGGTATGATGGCAGCCTGGGTGGTGACCTTCTCTTCCGAGCTAGGGCACAGTGTATGGATGTGAATGCAAGGAACTACAGGTGGTCTGAGTCCCGTAGCAAGGTGTGCCAGATGTGTGACATGGGGGAGGACGAGACGGTGGAGCATGTCATGCTGGAGTGTGAGAAGTATGAGAGAGACAAGCATGAGATGATGCAAGTGATCTTGAGTGAATTAGGGCATAATAGGAATGAAAGAGTGGAGAAGACAGGAAGGGAATGGATGGTGTTGCTGCTGGGACTGTGTAGAGAGACGAGTGAAAGGATGATGGAGGCTGTGAAGGAGTATCTGGAAAGAATGTGGCGAGCGAGGTGTAGGGATCATTAACGAAGAGAAATGCTACTTTTTTCTTTCTTTTTTTTTGTTTTGTCTTTTTTGTTCTCTACAGGAGCAGCCGATCCAAAGGCCTGGCTCTGGAGCGATCCCGAGCCACCTGTAGCATCAAGATCAAGATCAAGATTGATTGATTGATTGATTGATACATTTATTGTTGAATTAATGAATAATTACAACAAAGGAGGAAGATGGGCCTTGCCACCCACCCCTGGGCAAGGACTTAAGGTTAAAGTATCACAAAAATAACTCTGGACAGTATACACAGCAAGATTACAAGTATTTCAATAAATATATACACATATTGCACACCTTATTGCCTAAGACATCCTACAGTCTGGGAGCAAACTGAGGATATTACCTGATTATTTCCCTGAGGGTGGCAGAGTCTAGGAGATGGTCAATGAGGCTGTATAAGTCATGCTGACCTTGTGGCCTAAATTTAGCAATGAGAGGACATTCCATGATATAGTGACGCAGAGTGTGTCCCCTTGGTGCAGCGCACAGAACACAGCACACACCAGGAGAAGCACTGACTTCCCAAAAGTATTTGTAGCCTAATCTGAGCCTCATTGCCACCCTGTCATGTGATGCAGTGTGTCTCCCGTAGGTGAAGGCACAGCTCTGGGAGACACGTGCATAGTGAAGACTAGTGCTACTGCCCCTATGGCAACAAAGCTCCAACTGATCACTAATGCTACTTTGTATAAAGTCCTTAATGCTACTCTTAACATAACCCAGAGTGTACTCAGTGCCAGGGTCCACTGTGTCATCTTGTAGGGCACACTGAGCAAGGTGGTCTGCTTTTTCATTTAGCGGGATACCCACATGAGAGGGTATCCAGATGAAAAGGACCGTGGCACCAGCACCTTCAAGGGCGTGGATGAGATCAAGACACTTATTAACTAGGTCACAGTCCATGGGGGAGGTGGATTGAAGGGCGTACAATGCAGCCTGACTGTCAATAAAGAAATATACATTCATATGAAGAGGCGCCACAATGTGGAGCGCCTCCAGAACAGCATACAGTTCTGCTCTAGTGGAAGACATGGGTGCAGGGAACCGCCTGGAAACCTCAGTGTCAGTGTAGAGACTGGCAGAGATGTAGTCACGGATGAACAACCCACATCCAGACCTGCTGCCATTGACTGACCCATCACAATAAATATGAATAACCTCAACGTGTGGGTACTTGGACAATTTAGTCATGAACATGTCTTGCAGCACATGAGGGAGCCATTCCCTCTTGGGCTGATGCAGTGAGTGAATATCAACACTGACACGGTGAGAGTTCCAGGCGGGTTGCAGTGGTGACATAACAACGTTAATACAAGCCTCGACTACACCTACACTTGTCAGTACTCTCAAGATCTTCCTGAGGTATGGTGTTGTAGGAGTGCGAAGATCATATACAGGAGGGTCAGTGATCCCTTTAGAGAGTCAGAGCCCGTGCATAGCATCCGACTAATTGTGTAACAAGTAATTTCCTGTACCCTACACATAATACTCGGCAGGTGCAATTCAGCTCTGAGGACTTCAATCCGTGCAGTCCTGGGCATTCCATGATTATCCGCATGGCTTCATTCTGTACAAGCTCCAGGGGACGGAGTTGAGTGGCACTAAACTGTATTAAAACAGGGGCAGCATAATCAATAAGGAACCGTATGACAGATATATAGAACATTCTTAGGACTGGAATGCCCGCCCCCAGGCCCCTGTTGGCTAGCAGCCGAAGTGGTGCTAGCCGTGGCAGACAGAGGTCTCGAACATAGTGGACGGCTTGAAGAGACTTCCTAAAGCTCATCTGAACACCCAGGTACTTGTGTATATGAACTCTAGGGATGGGGATGTTATTTACAGTGGGCAGCCGAGAGACCTTCCCTTTAGCTTGAAATTTTGTTTTACATTCATTAATTACTAGTCCCATTTGGACACACAACACTGCCAGTTGTGACAAAGCAACCTGGAGAATCCTGGGTGTGGGGCATTGGAGGAGTATGTCATCAGCATAGATGAGGACCTGGGTGGCCTGCGGAAAGGAACAGCACGCAATTTTGTCCATTAAAACATTGAAAAGCATTGGACTAAGGACTCCACCCTGTGGTGTTCCAAGCTCAAAAACTTCCTCAGAGGAGACTAGCTGCACCTTGAAACCAAACTTGTTCTGTTCTATTGTACAAATAGTCCCTGATCCATCCTAATAATCTACCTTTGACACCTTTGAGAATGAGTTCTTGTAGGGGCTGCAACTCATGTAAACACGGAGTAATATTTTTGACGTCCTTCCGACTCAACGGAGAGAACGCAACTGAAAGATCAAGATCAAGAAAAATCGATTTAGGGCAATTAGGGCATAATAGGAATGAAAAAGTGAAGAAGACAGGATGGTGTTGCTGCTGGGACTGTGTAGAGAGACGAGTGAAAGGATGATGGAGGCTGTGAAGGAGTATCTGGAAAGAATGTGGCGACCGAGGTGTAGGGATCATTAACGAAAAGAAATGCTACTTTTTATTTTTATTTTTTTTCCTGTTTTGTCTTTTTTGTCCTCTACAAGAGCCCGATCCAAAGACTTGGCTCTGGAGCGATCCTGAGCCACCTGTAGCATCAAGATCAAGATCAGCATCAAGATCAAGATCAAGATCGACCTGACGCCACAAGAAGAGTATGTGTGTAACTCCGCTCCTGCTTTTTTGAAGTTTTCTTTTCTTTCGTGGATCTCGCAAGAAGTAAGAACAAGAATGGCTGTGGACGATTGCAAGGTGTGTTTGGAGAGTGTTTCTGCTACATGCAGTGGTGTGGTGTGCGAGGTGTGTGACCGGTGGCTTCACACAGTCTGTGTGGGGCTGCTGAAGGCGTCCTCCAAGATGCTCAATCACAAGAACATCGTGTTTTTGTGCGATGAATGTATAGAGGACGCCAAGGAGAGGATGAAGGACAGGAAGGACAAGACTGATAGGGCGTCACAAACAGAGACAAGTGAGACCAGCAGCAAGGACACTCAGACCGAGGATGCCCAGGCTTGGGGCACTCAGACTGTGCACGTCCCGAAACCCCAACAGGACAAGGCCATGCAGACGGAGAGAGTGAGTGACCAGCAGCAGCAAAGAAGAGGACCGACCAAGAAGAAGATGCTAGTGAAGAAGTCCCCAATCTGCATTGTTGGGGACAGTATGATAAAAAATACTGATGCCCTCCTCAGGAGCAAGGTGAGTGGAGCCTCACAGGAGTGCCTGAGGGGAGCCAAGATCCAGGATATCAAGAAGGTAATTGAGAAGATCCAGACAGTAGAAAACGGCCTGCTGGTGATCCAGGGCGGCGGCAACGACCTATAGAGGGTCGGCAAAGAAGAGACAGTGAAGGAGGTGGTGGAGGCAGTGAAGGCTGCTGAAGCCAAGAAGATGTGTGTGGCAGTGGTGGGTGTGATGCGTCGGCCAAGAGAGGGAGAGAGGTACGTGCGACTGAGGAGGAGGACAAATGCCAAGATCCAGGAAGAAGTGTTGAAGCTGAAGCTGGACTGGTTGAGGAAGAAGATGGGCAACGGCAGCTTCATCGACCTGGACCCCGTCTTGAGGGAAGGCATGGACTTCCTGCCGGACGGGGTGCACCTCAACGAGACCGGCAACAAGAGGATGTGCGGATGGCTGCGTGAGTGGGTGCACGCAAGGTCTACGGTATGTGTAGATGTGGCCTGAATGAGGAATGGATGTGCATTGAAACAAGGAAGAGAGGACAATAAACAGGCAAGGTCATGTATGAAATTTGGTTGTTTGAATGTAAGAGGATGGGGCATTGGTAAATTTCAGGATGTATGCAAAGAGTTGAATGAATGGAGCCTAGATGTGGTAGGTATTACTGAGACTCACCTGCAGGATGTGGTGCAGAAAGAGGGTAATGAGTTTGTAATGTTAGGAAAAGGACGCAAGAAACAGGAGAAGCTAGGAGGAGGCGTAGCCCTGCTCCACAGGAAGGTGAGGAATCTGAGAGTGGAAGAGCTGGACATAGGAGACAGTGCTGAGAGTGAGGACGTGTTAGCTGTTCGAGTGGAGGGTAGGAATGAGAGTGGCAGAGCTGAGAGGATAGTTGTAGTGGTAGTGTATATGACAGTGGAAGGCGATAGAGCAGTTAGGGAGAATAGTAGAAAATACAGTGTTTTGAAAAAGATTGTAAGAGATTATGCTGGAGAGAGAGTGATTGTTATGGGAGACATGAATGCTTACATAGGTATGTTAGGTGAACAAATGAATAGGAATGGTGAGATGCTGAATGAGTTTGTGAATGAGATGAACTTGGAGAATCTGAATGAGACCCTGGCTGAAGGACGAGTGACTTGGCGTGTGAGAAACCAGGAGTCTGCGATTGATTACATGCTAGTGAATGGGAGAATGCGTGAAATTGTTGACCGTATATGAATAGATGAAGATGGGATGATTGACATAGTCTCAGACCATAACATGCTGGTGCTAGAATGTAAGTTGAATGGAAGAGACGGAACAAATGCCAAGGTCAAGAGGAAAAAGTGGAGGTTGAGAGATGCAGGATGGGAAAATTTCCAGGTGGACTTGAGCGAGAGAAGATGGGAGGATGAGAGCCTGAATGGTGTGGATGAACTGAATGACAGATTTGTAGAGAATGTGAAGAACGCAGCAGCCAGTCAGATAGGGTATGTAAGAACAAGTGCTAGAAAGCATAAAAGTAGGCTGTGGTGGAATGATGAGATTAGAGATGCTAGGAAGGAAAGGAAGAGACTGAATAGGGTGTGCAGACAGTTAAGAAAGAGAAGACATGAGAGTGAGGAGGCTGAAAGTGAGTACCTGAATGCATGGATAACGTATGTGAGTCAGCAGCGAGTGACGAAGCGAAAGATAATGAATGCTAAAGTTACATGTGAGAAAAGTGTGATTCAGTCCCTTAGAGAGAAAGGTGTAGAAGGCGGTCGTGAATGGTACAGATTCCTGAGGGGTGAGGGGATGCCTGACAGTGAGAATGTGGAGAGCCTGAAGGTGAATGGGGCAGTGGTGACTGATAAAGAAGAAATGAGAAGGGCAATAAAAGAGTTTTGGGAAGAGATTGGAGGTGTAGGTGAGGTCTTTGATGTGGGTGAAGGGCGTGTGACACTGGAAAGAAAGGATGCAGACGAGTTGAATGAAAGGATCAGCACGGAGGAGGTGGAGAAATGTGTGAAGAAGCAGAAGAATGGGAAGGCAGCAGGGCCGGATGAGATACCTTATGAATTGTACAAAAATGGAGGAGAGGTTGTGATTGATAGGATGACTGAGTTGTTTAACCAGGTGTGGGAGGAGGAGAGAGTGCCGAGAATGTGGAATGAATGCAGAGTGACCTTGCTGCATAAGGGAGGGTACAAGAGTAAGAATGAGTTGAAAAACTACAGGCCGATTGCATTAGTTAACACAGTAGGAAAAGTGTTCAGTGTGGTTTTGAATGAAAAATTGTGTAAATGGATTGAGAGGGATGGAGTGTTAGGTGAAGAGCAGATTGGGTTCTGTATGGACAGGAGAGCTGAAGACAATATGTTTGTGGTGAATGAATTGACTGAAAGAAAGAAGAAAGATGGTAGCAAGTTATACTTAGGTTTTCTAGACATAGAGAAAGCATATGATAGGGTGAACAGAAATGCTAGGTATAGTGCTAGAAAAGATTGGGTTACGTGCAAAGATAGTTAACATAGTGCGAAGTATGTATGTGGATACAAGAGCTAAGTATAAACTAGGAGATGTAGAGACAGACTGGGTGAAGAGTGAAAGAGGAGTTAGGCAGGGTTGCATATTATCACCAACCCTCTTTAGCTTATATACAGAGAAACTGGCTGCTAGATTGAGGAGAATGAATGCAGGTGTAAATGTGGGGAATGATAAGATATGTGTGCTCTTGTATGCAGATGATGTTGTTGTTATGAGTGAGTTGGCAGAAGAGCTTCAGAGTTTGCTTGATGTTGTAGATGGGTATGTAAGAGACTTTGGAGTGAGGTTTAGTAGTGAAAAGAGCAAGGTAATGGTTGTGAATGGGTCAGAGGATGAGAGGAACTCAGTGTGGAGACTAGGTGAGAACGAGATGCAACAGACAGATGAATACAAGTACCTGGGGATGTGGATGGGTCCGGTTGGCTGCGTGAAGACAAAGAATGAGAAGATAAGCATGGTGAGTCAGTGGGTAGGTCAGCTAGGAAGTGCAGCAAGGATGAGAGCGAGTAAATATGACGTGCTGCGAGAAGTTTGGAAGAGCGTGGCTGTTCCGAGCATCATGTATGGTATGAATGTGATTGCATGGAATGAAAGTGAACTAGAAAAGTTAGAAATAGGGCAGAATAGAGTTGCAAGAATGGCACTTAATGCACTTAGATATGCAGCAGTAGAGGCCCTTAGGGGAGACATGGGTTGGAGCACTTTTAGAGAAAGGTATGTAAAAGTGACCCTATGGTATAAGGTTAGGTTAGAGTGAATGAATGATGCTAGAATAGTAAGAAAAGTGTTTCTGTGGAATGTCAGGAGTAGGAAGTGGGGGAAAAAGTGTGTCAGGATGGTGGTGAAGAGTGGTCTAATAGCTAGTTGGGCTTTTCAGCAGGTAGAAGGAAGGCACTTAGAGAATGACTGGAGTATGATTGTTAGAAATGGAGAGGGTAGAGAATTGGGTGTAAGGAAGTGGAGGAGTGAGATAGACAAAGTAGTGAAAGGTGTGGGACTGAGTGACTGGAAGAATAGGATTTAGCAAAAGAGTACCTTGGAATGGTATAGAGAGAAAGAGGCCCCAATGTATGAAAAATGGTATGATGGAAGACTGGGTGGAGACCTTCTCTTCCGTGCTAGGGCGCAGTGCATGGATGTGAATGCAAGGAATTATAGATGGTCTGAGTCCCGCAGCAAAGTGTGCCAGATGTGTGACGTGGGAGAGGATGAGACGGTGGAGCATGTGGTGCTGGAGTGTGTGAAGTATGCCAGAGACAGGTATGACATGATGCAAGTGGTGCTGAGGGAGCTGGGGCATGACAGAGTGGATATGACAGGAAGGGAATGGATGGTGGTGCTGCTGGGACTCTGTGGGGAGACGAATGAAAGGATGATTGAGGCTGTAAAAGAGTTCTTGGAGAGAATGTGGCGTGCTAGATGCAGGAACTAATGGTGTGAAAGATGGTGATTGCCCTCTTTGTTGTTTGTGTTTCTTTTTTTTTCTTATTTTTCCCTACAGGCACTTCCGACACAAAGGCCTGACGCAGAAGAAATTCTGCGTCACCTGTAGCATCAAGGTCAAGATCAAAATCACAGAGGTATGGTTATGTGATTGAATCACAATTAACAAGACACAGCAAGGAATCCAACATAGATATAAGCCTCCCACCACCTTAGAAGACAAGAAAAACAGGAATAAGATCTGGTTATTTGGGGACAGCTCACTGAATGGAGTAGGCAAAGAAATAAATTTTTCAACTTGTGGAAAGTACAGAATTATGGACAGAACAGAAGGAGGTGCGAGCATGACAAGAATAGAGAAAATACTTATAGAAACTATGCATGAGGAAACAGTAGGTGAAGATGACTATGTGGTGATTGAAGGAGGAGGTAATGGGCTTACTAGCACTGAAGTCAGCAAAATATTAGACACCATAGGATGAATGGTAAAAAAAAAAGGCATCAGAAAGAGTGAAAAGAAACACTGTGGTAATGAATATACCCATAAGAAGAGAAAAAGAGCTCAGTGAATTTGGAAAAATGCGTAGAACAGTGAATAGGGAATGCATAGAAAACCTGAGAGTGGAAATGTGATGCCATACAGCTGAGGGAAAAAGTAGATTGGCAGGAGGTGCTAGGCAGAGATGGTAAACACTTCAGATTCAGGGCTCAGCTTTGGGTGGCTATGATAGTAGAGGAGTGGATAAACTTTAGAATAAAAAATATACAAGAAACAATGAAGAAAATAAAAACGATCCATAGGAAAGAGCCAATACCAGAAACAGACTCAGATGCGGCTTCATTAACATAAGAGGATGGAATGAGATTAAACGGAGAAGATTGGTAGAGGAATGCAAAGAACTTGACATAGTGGCAGTAGCAGAAACAGGATGGCATGGAAAAATAGCCTGGTAAGGAGGAGGATGGACTGGAATAGGAAGAGGAAGAATGGTTGGTGAAAAAAAAAGGAGGAGGAGTTGGAATTTTAAGCAAAAGAAAAACAGGAAGACAGATTGAAGAAATACAAGTGAAGGAGAAAGGGGAAAACCTCGGATATGGAGATATTCTAACAGTCAAGTTAATGGAAAATAAAGAATGTTGGTGAATCACAGTAGTTTACATGGGAGTAGAAGGAGCTGAAAAGAGAGAGGTAAATAGGAAAAAATATAGGGCCCTAAAAGAAATACAGAAAATGGTGAGAAATGATAAGTGGATAATAATGGGCGATTTCAACAGACACATTGGCATGAAAAACGAGCCAGTAAATGTGAATGGTAAAATGCTCCTAGATTTCTGTGAAGAAATGAACCTAACAATAAAGAACTGGGAAGCAGAACATCTGACGACCTGGCGAGGAAATGGAGCGGAAACAGTGATCGATTACATATTAATAAATGAAGTCGCAGAGAAAGAAAATATGAGTTTCAGGTTAAATGGAAGTATAGACATATCAGATCACATAATGATTGGAGTACAGAGGGAAAATTCCAGAGGGAATATGAATAAAGGTTAAAGAAACAAATGTGGAAAATCCTAAGTGGAATCTCAAGAAAGCCCAGTGGTCTGATTATAGACGAGAGATAAACACAGCAATGGAGAAAGAACATATGAGGGATAGAACAATTGATAACTCGGAAAGAAACATTAAGGAAAAAATCCAAGAAAAAGCGAGAAAACACATTGGGAAAATTAGAGTCAGTCCAACTGGTAGAAAGTTGATAGGATTTTTGGAGAGACATTGTGCAGAAAGCAACAAGTGAGGGTAGCACAGTAAAAACAATATATATGGAAAAGTTCAACTCATCGCAAGAAATACCAACAAGGTAGGAAGTAACACAGGCAATATAGAAAATGAAGGACAGGAAAGCAGCAGGATGTGATGAGGTGGTGGCAGAATTCATAAAAGAAGGTGAAGAAAACATGAAGATAGTTGTACACAATCTATTCTCAGAAATATTTGAAACAGGCCAGATACCAGAGGATTGGTGCAAGAGTCGAGTAGAACTAATACATAGAGGAGGAGGAAAGGGAAAAACAGAAATAGGAAACTACAGACCGATAAGTATAATAAACATGATAAACAAACTATTTGGCACAATAATAAATGGAAAATTGCAAAGATGGATAGAACAAGAAGGAGTAATTGGAGAGGAACAAAGTGGATTTAGAAAAGGGAGAAGTGGATTAGAAAACATTTACCTTTTGAAGGAGTTGATAGACAGAAGCAAGAGAGAACGGAGAGGAATTGTACCTTGAATTTTTGGACTTAGAGAAAGCTTATGATTCAATTAATAGAAACAAATTAATGAAACTCCTGGAACACATCAACCTAAACCAGAACATTAGGAACATCATAAAAGAAATGTACACAGATAATGAAATGCAATTCAGGTTAGGCAAGATAGAAACAGACAGGATAAACCAGGGGTGTGGAGTCAGATTTTCAAAAGTCCAGTAAATTTAAATGTTGCGACTCTGACTCTGACTCCACGAAATTTGAAGGTTGCGACTCTGACTCCGCTTTTTTTTTTTTTTTTTTTTTTTTTTTTTTTTTTTTTTTTTTTTTTTTTTTTTACATCAGGGATGGTGGCCAAGGGAAAAGATTAAACAAAAAGCCCGCTAGTTGCCACACCCAAAAAAGACGAAAGTTAAGAGAATCAATACTTACATATTTTCGAGTCAATCCATAATAAAAGTGTACTTGACGATTATATAATTATCATAAATTAATAAAGATTATCTTTATATGTAATGCTTGATTGGACTCATCCTCCACAAAGTCAATTTCTTCCAATTTGTAGGAATCTCCATGAAGTGGAATCTTTACTCGAAAATTTATCACGTAAAGAAGTCGGAGTCGCTCATATTTTTACCGACTGACTCTGACTTCAATTCCGACTCCGACTCTGACTCCGGCCAAAAGTAGCTGACTCCTCGACTCCAACTCCGACTCCGACTTCGACTCCACACCCCTGTAAAAAACAACACAGGAGTTAGGCAAGGCTGCATGATGTCCCCAACATTATTTAACATATATATAGAAGAATTATTCACAAAAATTAGAAAAGCTGAAATAGGAGCCAAAATAGGAGACAGAAAATTGGGCTGCCTAGGATATGCAGAAACCAGAGAGGACATGAACAGGTTGCTCCACATTGCAGAAGATTATGGAAATTCAGCAGCAATAAATGTAAAGTTATGGAGTTCAACACGACAGAAGAGGGACAATGGGTGATAGGAAATAATGTATTGGAAGTGGTGGATAGTTACAATTATCTTGGAATTGAAATAAGAAAGAAAGGAATTGGAGTCAGTGCACAGAGGAAAACTAATGAGTCAAAAGCAAGAAGAATGATGGGTGTGATAATGAGTGCGGGAAGCAGAGAAATGAACAAATATGACCATGGAAGAACATTATGGAAAAGTATGGCAGTGCCACATTGTCTATATGGCACAGAAATTACAAATTACAATGCAGAAGACATAAGGAAACTGGAAACAGTCCAGAATTCAATAGGAAGATCGTGTCTAGGAGCCCGGAAGAGTACCGCCACAGAAGCTATACGTGGGAATACGGGATGGAGCTCCTTCAAGGAAAGGATAGGTAAAGGGAAACTATGTTTTGCAAAGAAAATTGAAACTATGAGTGATGAGAGATGGGCCAAGCAAACATATAATGCATGTAAAGAAAAGTCCAAATGGTATAAAGAAGTAGAAAGTTGGATTTGAAAAGTAAGAATAGAAAATGACTGGCCACAAATAAGAATTAAAGAAATCAAAAGCAGAATAGAAGAAGAAAGACATCAGGAATGGAGAAATGGTATGGAAATAAAGAGTACACTGAGGTGGTACAGAAACAAGGAGAAAATAGGTAGCGAAGAGTGGTACCAGGGTGACTGGGCAGGAAAATTACTATTCAAGGCAAGAAGTGATACTTTAGAGGTAAATGGTAGAAATAGAAACCCTGATGAGCAGCAATGTGGTATGTGCGGAGAGGAAAAAGAAAGCGTTGAACATTTTATAGTAGAGTGTGATAAATACAGAAAGCAAAGAAATGCTCTGGATACTCAAGTAGCAAATATCGTAGGTAGGGAAGAATGGGAGGAGAGAAAAGAGGGGGAAGACAGAGGGATCAGAACAATTCTAGGACTGACAGGAAACAAAGTCAATGAATGTAGAATAGTGAGCCAGATGAAAATATTTTTAGTTGGAAGCTGGTCAATAAGGAACCAACTTTGTAGACGGTGAAAGAAGGAGAGAGACCTAAAAAGCGTTTCTAAGCGAAACAGGTCCAAAGAAGAAGAAGAAGCTCTGTGCTGACTTGAAGTAACTTCATCCACCCACAGAGCTCAAGCATCGCCACCAGCAGAGCATACAGTGCAGTAGACAACGGATAAGCTGGATGACGCTGTGGAGGTGATGCCTCTGGTGGAAACAGTGGTCCTGCCGGGCCCCAACCCCTCAAGCACCAGCTCAGCTTCACCAGGTGACCACATGGACGCCTCCACCACGGTCACCAAGGGTATCTGAACACCATCGCCTGGTAAGACTAACAAATCGTCAAAGACTGCTACTGATAGTGCTACCTGCTCCTACGCATGTGTGGCCGCCTCTACCCCTCCTTGCACTGCTGAGTCTACTGGGCCACTACACCCGCCCCCACCCGTAAGCAGGTAGTGCTTATCTGATCACTTGATGGCAGCTGATGCTTCCTCCACCCAGCCAAGGCATCCAGGGCTGAGTGTGGCTCAATATTTGCTAAAAAGTGCATTGAGCAAACCTTGGTCATCACTGGAGGTGGCTGGGGAATTAAGTTTGTGGTAGCCAATCTTGATCATCTGGATCAGGCCCCAGAGTCAGTAACCTGGCTGGGGGAATAGCCTGTCAAGTGTTGGGTGGCCACAGACAATGACCCTACCTATGACTTTGTTAGAATTTACCCGGTTTCCCCTGAACTGACTAAACATGACATAATGACACAGATAACCATCTTAGATGGCTGCCCCACTCAGCTTGTTGATGCCTTATGCCTCCCAGACTATGACAAAGACGGACAGGCAATCCCAAACCTGAGAGGGTGGCCATAGGAAACATGGTCTATCATGTTAGGCCCCACACCTGCCCAGTCATGTGCTGCACCCGGTGTCTCGTGTTTGGCCACGGCAACATTTCCTGCAATGGGCGTGCCTGCTGTAGGAAATGCGGTGGCTACCATGACACTGATGGGTGTGTCAGGGAGGACCATTGTTTATTTTTTGGTCCTGGCCACTGCCCCACCTCTAAACAGTGCCCAGCTCAGCTCCAGGCAGTGCAGCTGCATGCAGCATGACGGGGCCTACTCCCTCTAGGACATCAAATGAAAAATGAGAGGCATCCTCCCGGGCACTTTTCGCCCACCAAAACCTGCACCTCAAACACACTCACCCTCCAAGACAGGACATCCTCATCCTCCTCACTTGCCCTTGCACACCCAGAACCCCCACCTCTGCCCCCACCCTTGCTCCTCGCCCTACATCCATCTAGGCTTCCATCCCTGCTCCCATCCCTAATCCTACTCCTGTTCCCACCAAACCCCTGAGTCTCATTATTAGTGTAGTACCACTAACTGCCCAGCCACCCTCACCCAAGACCCAACGGACCCGCCACCACCACAAACCACACCACACAGTCACACCACGACGCACCACCAGACCCTCCTTCATACCCGAGGGGCCCTACAGGACAGACTTGACAGATGGTGGGGAATTTGTACTCCCAACCCCTCTGCACCAATGCCACCCACCAGAAGCTCCCCAGCCCAAAGCCCCACAGCCAGCAGCCCAGTAGTGTAGCCCTTCCCCTCGCTTGGTAGTGCAGGCTTTGTACCATCCTCTTCCTCGCTTCCAGCCCAGCATGCTTCGGGTTCTGCATGGTCTGCTTTTATTAAGGGATTAGCACCAATAGTACTTGATTTCTTTAACATCCTGCTTTCAGGATATAGCTTTAGCGAGAGCCTCCTTTAGTGTTTGCCAGGACTCTTTTCCTTCATCACATCACTCATGCAGTGAGTGATCCACTTGCCTCCCACTTCATTTTATGGAATGCCCAGTCTTTGTACAGGAAACTTCCAACTTTTAAGACCACAGTCTCTTCATACTCTCCTCTTGTTGTAGGTGTCTGTGAGACGTGGCTCAGAGATCCATTCTCCCCCTCCTTTCCAAACTATACTTCATACAGGAAGGACAGGGAGACCGGCAAAGTAGGAGGTGGCCTACTTTAGTTGATCCACCAGTCCCTTCCTTTTAGCCCTCTCTCTCTATCACTTCTTTCACAGGTGGTGGGCTGGACCATCTGGGAGTGACTGTTATCTTTGACTTGGGCCCTTTAAACATTCTGCTAATCTACAGTCCATGTCTTAATATCTCACTTCAGGAATTTCAACACTTGTTTTCTTAAATTCCCTCCCCAGCATTAATTATGGGTGACTTTGATGCTCATCACGACTTCTGGGAACCGGCCCTCCCCAGGAGCCGGAAAAACAATTCAGGCGCATCATTCGAGTTTTCTGGCAGATAGTGATTCCCTCTCCCTTCTCACACCTACTGGCCTCCCTACCAGGATTGACCCAGTTTCAGGGAACCCTTCTACTCTAGACCTGTGCCTGGGGAATGGGCCACTCCTCCTCACCACTATAACAACTGGCCCTTATGTAGGGAGTGACCATCTTCCTGTGATTATTGCATCAGTGCCACTACACCCTCTTACCTCACGCAGACCCTGTTGGTCATTCAAAAAGGGAGACCTGGTATCCTTTCAGACAGAGTGAGTTCAATTGTTCCACCCATGATCCTCCCATCAGTTGACAAAATTCCCGACCTTACAAAAGTCTTGGTGACTGGGATCCCACCACTTTCACCTTGTCACTTCCTCCCCTTCCCATTCCTTTTGAGTCCCCTGGGGGTCTTGGAAATGTGCAGCGGCGCTTCAGGCCAAGTGCCATGCATTTACAGCATGGCGAAGGAACCCTATCCCTCCACTTCGCCAACGTTTTCATTATTTAGAGGCCCAGTGTGAGCGTGTTATTCTTGATGAGAAACGCTCAGCGTGGGCCTCCTTTTGTGCTTCCCTGCACTTTTCCACCTTAGTCTCCCAAGCCTGGTCTTTCGTCAGGAAGATGGTCCACCCAAAACACCCTTTCACCTTCCTGTTAACTAGTAACGGTGTCCTCCTCGCCACTGATACCCAAAAAGCCGAGTGTCTTGCCACCCACATCCACACAACACTTGGCTCTCCAGATCCTGTACCCTCTTCTTCACACTCCAGCCATGAAATTAGCACTGCTAGAACTTTCCAGGAACTCACCTCAACCTTACTTTCACTGTCTGCTAAGAAGGCAATGGGACCGGATGACGTGCCAAACAAGTTTCTTCAATGCCTCCCAGATGCTCTGCTGCAGCTCCTTCTGGACGTCCTCAACAACAGCTGGTTGTCGGGGACGTTCCCTTCAGCGTGGCGTCTTGCCACTACTGTTCCTATTTCTAATCCTGGCAAGGACCTAACGGTAGCCTCCTCTTATAGACCTATTAGCCTCTTGTCTAACATTAGCAAGGTTTTCGAGCATGTCATTCAAAATAGACTAACTTGGTGGTTGGAACGTAAACACCTTCTACCACCCAACATGTTCAGTTTTTGCCCTCACTGGAGCATCCTTGATGCCCTGCTGTTGCTGGAGCATCACATTCAGGAAGGATTTAACCACAAAAAAATCACTTTAGTAGCTTTTTTTTAAATCGTAAGGGTGCTTTTGACTCTGCCTCACAAACTAAATTCTCGAGAAACTTGCCTGCCTTGGGCTCTGGTTTACCACTAAATTAGGTTTAGTCCTTCCTAACAAATAGATCTTTCTACCTGGCAATTGGTAACACCTACTCTAGGCCATATCCAATCACTAGGGCTGTTCCTCAAGGTTCTCCACTCAGCCCTCTACTCTTCAGTGTCTTACTTTCTGACTTTTCCTCCTCCCCCGGCACACATGCACTTATCTATGCTGATGACTTTTCCCTCCTTTGTTCTACTTCCACTGTCCAAGAGGCTCAACTTTCACTTCAGTGTGGGCTTGATCTTGTCCACTCTTGGACTGCCCGTTGGGGCCTGACGGTGAGTGCCCAGAAGTCTATCCTTCTGTGCTTCACCAGAAGGTGAATACCCAACATTCCAATGGTCACCATTGACGAACTGTCAATGGTGACCATTGGAATGTTTCAAATTAAAACGCAAATTCCTTGGCCTACTGTTAGATAGCCCCCGCCTAACCTGGGGCTGCTACATACAGTACCTGGTGACCTCATGCCTTAACCCCTTCAATACGGTGACGCCTATGTAGGCGTCATGAAGCCCCAGTAGCATATACGGTGACGCCTACGTAGACGTCATATTTCTTTTCTGAGCTTTCTTCAGTTCAGTTGTCCCGTATAGTGTGTTGGATGCCAACTACACACACCGTATACTGTCCTTGAAATCCTAGTGCTCCTCCCACCATCCTTGTCTCCACCAATCACTAAAGATAAGCTACATGTGTCCCACCCAATGGCATAGACTGTTCCCATCTCTCTCTCTCTCTCTCTCTCTCTCTCTCTCTCTCTCTCTCTCTCTCTCTCTCTCTCTCTCTCTCTCTCTCTCTCTCTCTCTCTCTCTCCCTATCTCCCTTCCCTCCTTCCCCTCTCCTCTCAAAGATAAGTTACATGCTTCCCGCCTTGTAACAAAGATGAAGTTACATCGTCCGCCACACACACACACACACACACACACACACACACACACACACACACACACACACACACACACACACACACACACACACACGGCCCGGTAGCTCAGTGGTTAGAGCGCTGGCTTCACAAGCCAGAGGACCGGGTTCGATTTCGGGGTGGAGATATTTGGGTGTGTCTCCTTTCACGTGTAGCCCTGTTCACCTAGCAGTGAGTAGGTACGGGATGTAAATCGAGAAGTTTTGACCTTGTTGTCCCGGTGTGTGGTGTGTGCCTGGTCTCAGGCCTATCCGAAGATCGGAAATAATGAGCTCTGAGCTCGTTCCGTGAGGGTAACGTCTGGCTGTCTTGTCAGAGACTGCAGCAGATCAAACAGTGAATCACACACACACACACACACACACACACACACACACACACACACACACACACACACACACACACACACACACACACACACACACACACACACACACACACACACACAAACAAATTTTCTCTCTCTCTCTCTCTCTCTCTCTCTCTCTCTCTCTCTCTCTCTCTCTCTCTCTCTCTCTCTCTCTCTCTCTCTCTCTCTCTCCTCTCCTTCCCTCCTCTCCCTCTTCCTCTCGAAAGATAAGCTACATGCGTCCCACTTGTGTCTAAAATATTAGCAAATGTCACACTTTCTCTCTCTCTCTCTCTCTCTCTCTCTCTCTCTCTCTCTCTCTCTCTCTCTCTCTCTCTCTCTCTCTCTCTCTCTCTCTCTCTCCGAAGAGAGAAGCGTCCACTATAGTGACTAAAAAATAGCAGCATAATACACAAAGACGACAAGTATGACAAGCTTGCACGAGTTTCCCGCGCTCGGGCGCAAGGCACTACCACCTGTATATCATACAGGCGGGCTTTTTTAACATCCAGCGCGAAGGGGTTAAAAGGCTAAACTTAATGAAATCCCTGGCTGGTGTCAAGTGGGGTGCGGACAGGCGTATTCTCCTCCATTTTTACTCTACTTATATCTGGAGTTGCTTTGACTACGGATGTGAGATTTATGGAGCGGCCTCATAATCACTTCTCTGTAAATTGGACGTCATACAAAATTGGAAAGTACACGAGACTTACCTATGGTCAGTTGAAGTGTGCTTGTAATTTTGCGAGGCAAATCACCTCTGCTTGAAGGGAGCTTTCACATGAGATATATATGCTATGCTGCACCGCACCATCAGACTTCGAAGCCACGATCACCCACTTGAGAAAACACTATAAACTATGCAAAGCAACACCTGCTCTTGTACACAGAAAGTAAACAGGGGGGGAGAGGAGAGCATGTGAAAGCTCCCCTCAAGCAGAGGTGATTTGTCTCGCAAAATTACAAGCACACTTCAACTGACCAAAGGTAAGTCTCGTGTACTTTCCAATTTTACTTTGGCAAATCAGCCTCTGCTGAGGTGAGCCACCGTATTTTATGGCTTGGAAGATGCACCCTAATATTTGAAAGAAATTTCTAAGAAAAAAAAAGTCAGTCTCATACAAGAACACATTCACCATATACCCGACCACTGAACACAAAAACATCAGAAGCCAGGAGTCTGCAAGACACTATTGTTTCACCACTCATTACAAATTTGCTGGAGCACTCACCACAAATTTAAAACTATGTAAATATAAACACCATAGGTAAATACATATACACAGTGAAACAATCCATCTCTTCTTGTTTTAGTGGCGGGCGACGGCATATTTTGGACCTGTTGTTTACATTACGGAATCACTTGTCCGATCGCCGAAACCGAACACGTCAGTGCTGCAGTTTGTATTTATTTTATTTTGCAGTCGTGCTTCATAGGATTTATCAATGTGAATACAATTCACAAGTGGAGTTTTGACTCTTGCTTGAATGAGTAAGCCACTTGGATGCTCTATCAATAAAGGTATAAAGGCACCTGGCATGAAGTGTGTGTGTTCGTGTGCATGTATGTGTGTGTTGCAATGAGATGAGGGAGCCGCCCGTTTTCTCCACACGCTGAGTAGGTTGCAGGAAGGATTATGGTACTGTAAATACTTGTAACACCTAAGTACTGAGTTTACATAATATAAAAGGCTAAATTAAATGGTACTTAAGCTAACATCATAATGTAATGACTCAACATACAAATCCAGGTTGCTATCTGTCAAGTGTCCAAGCTCACTTGAGGTTGGATGCTGCCTTACAATACAACATTCATCTTGGAAGATGTACTAGTATTTTTCAGGGTATTTTTTAGGAAAAAAAGTGCGTCTTGTAAACTGTAAAATACAGTAACCCATGAGGCTTTAAAGCCAAGTGGGTGACGTGCCAAAAGGACAATGTTGGATGAGGAAAAGAACATCTCCCAGCCAGAACATTCATTGTGTATAGAAACATATACATACAGACATACATATGTAAAACACCCTTTATGATCCATAATATAATATACCCCATTACAAACCATGAACCATATAGGAACATAAAGGCAACAGCCACTTATGCCAAAACTGCATCCTGAAAAGTGTTCCCCACCTCAGTAAGAGGCCTATCATAATAATGAGCAAATGTACTCTCTTGAGACCACCCTGCCGTCGCCATAATGCAGGCAATGGGGACTGCCATCACCTTAGCCTTCAACACAGCTACTGACCTAACACTGCCAGCTGTGAACCTGCTCGTATCCACCCCTGACCTACGAAGCATCATCTTGATCCAGCAGGCAATAGTATCCTTACCAACTGGTTTGTGTGGCCTAATGAAACTAAGCAACAAACTTTCCGCCCCATGCAAAATCCCTTGTCTAAGTACCTCAGTCCTCTCCAGATAATGCCTTAAAGTGGCACAGACACATAAACTAGCATCCTGAGAATAAGCCTTAAATTGAACTTCACACACATTGAAACCCGGCCTGGCTTGCTTAAGAGTACCACGCAATCTCAGAGTAATATAGGACTGAGCAACACTAATGTCAGTAAGAATTAACAAATGCAAAGTCTGCACCCTTGCTGCATGGGTCAGCGCCATCAACATAACAAGCTTAAGGGTAAGGTCCTTAAGGGACAAGTTGTGCAAGGGGGACATAAATTTAAGTTCTGCAAGAACTGGCTGAACATCCCAAGTGGCAGTATACCTGGGCATAGGGGGCCTAAAGTTAACCCATTCGCCCCGGAAGTTAGAAAACACACACCGCTCTCCATCCGGGCGGCCCGCGCGCGCCAAGATTTGAAGCTTTAGTATTGAATAATCAATGTTTTAGCAATAAACTCAATATATTCATCACATACTATATGTCAGGATGTGTAAAAATTTTTGTATGTTACAATACACTTCCCATAACTATGCTAAAAAGGAAAACGATACAAAATTTTACTTTTTATATTTTATTACATTTTTTTCTTTCTTTTTTTTATTACAGTTCGGGAGATTTCTCCCTGAATCTCTTGGGTGGTGGTGCTGTGATGGTGGAGGTGGAGGGCTGTGAGGGAAAGGCAGAGGTGGAGGGGAGTGTGGTGAAGCCGGAAGTGGAGGGCTGTGAGGGAAAGGCGGAGGTGGAGGGGAGTGCGGTGAAGCCGGAGGTGGAGGGCTGTGAGGGAAAGGCGGAGGTGGAGGGGAGTGCTGTGAAGTCGGAGGTGGAGGGCTGTGGCCTGGTGGTGGTGAAGATGGGTAGTGGGGAGTGGTGGTTCCAGGCATAGAGGGTGGTGGCGGACCCTCACCACCCCTACTTCATCCCCACCAGGATCCTCAGACTTGTGGAAAGAGAAAGATAAAATTTAGATTTCATTCAATAAAATAAAGTGTCCATAATATATACAGTACAATATATAATTTGTTTTCATATAATGAATTATATACTTACTAAAATGAAGTACTCCAGCTCCGACACCTGGTATAAGGGCACCTTCACCCTCTTGCCCTCCATGACGAAAGATGAATGGACCATATAGCTTATAGAAATTTGCGCAATATATGGCATTCATGAATTGCCATATATAGTATTTCTGTCTGTATAGATAGCCTAAAGCGTCTTATATCAGATTGAGGCATCTCATTTGCGGTAAACACTGTTATTTATTGTTGAAAAGAGTCCACTAATATATCTAGCATTTGCATGCCAGTATGTGTAGCAAATGGCAACATATACCTGTCATGCAAAATATACATTATTTCAAACGCGAAATAAATTGCGCGAAGAGAGAGAGAGAGAGAGAGAGAGAGAGAGAGAGAGAGAGAGAGAGAGAGAAATTATCACCAGATAGTGGAGGATGGGGGTGAAGAACATGATTCTCTCTCTCTCTCTCTCTCTCTCTCTCTCTCTCTCTCTCTCTCTCTCTCTCTCTCTCCGTCTGTAAGCTGGTGGCTGTGGCTGCTAAAGCTGACGAAACAAAAAATAAACCTTCATGCAAAAACTTATTCTTGTCTGCGATATAATAGTTACTTATATTCATTTTCCTAGATAATATACATATCTAAGAGAACGAATGACTGCTGGTTTTCTTGGGTACACTCATCTAAAACGCTTATGGCCCGCAAGACGTAATAATACGTCCCCGGACTGGAGGTAAGGCTTCTGGACGTATATATACGTCACCGGACTGGCGCACGTAGCCACCATGGCGTATATATACGTCACCGGACTGAAGGGGTTAAAAACCCCTTTCATAAAGCAGGTAACCAAGGGGTGGTTACCAGCTCGGCATCCATCTACCACAATGCCCAGTGAAGAGAGTGCACTCCTTGCAGTGTTGACTGCCTCATAACCCAGGTCCCTGTGGAAAGTGGCAGACAAAAGGTTTATAATGTCTGATAGAGAGAGAGCAAGGGGATTGACATCCCATCTAGAACAAAATTGTGACCACCTTGTGATATGTGGCTTGTATTGCCTGGCTGTACCTGGTTTCCACAAGGCCAGGATGATTTCCGCACCCATCTCAGAAATGCCTCGTGCTCGCAATTGTTGCCCGACAGCAAGCACACCATCAGCCAAGTGTGCTTCATGACCAGGTGCTCCCCCGCGAGATGACGGGTGACTCAATACCCCCTTCCTCAGCATAATAAGATGGGGAGGAGCCACCAGCAGGCAAAGCAGCTGGCCCATCCAGGGTTGTGACATCCACAACGGCAGAACCATCCATGCACGCGCCGCCTCCTCCTTCAACTTCTGCAGGCACCTAGTAATTAAGGCAAATGGAAGGAAGATATAAGATAGCTCAAATTGTGCCCAGTTCAGAGAGAACACATCAAAGTGTGCTGCCCCCTGGTCTAGCCTCCAGGAGCAGTAAAAAGGCACTTGGTTGTTAAGCCTAGATGCAAATAAATGTATAACAGGGGTGCTGAAGACGCCACAAAGCTGCCTGAAAATATGCACATTGAGCTGCCACTCATGCCTATCATTGACAATACGTGATGCGGTGTCCGCTGCCGTGTTCTCCTTTCCAGGTATATGACAGCAGGTGACCCAGGCATCATTAGCTACACACCAGTCCCAGATCTGAATCGCAATGTCATTACACATGGCCGATTTTATACCCCCCATCTCATTTACATAGGTAAGGGCAGTGGTGTTATCACAAAAAACCCACACGTTTCCCTTTTGGTTCAAGATGAAAAGCCTGAAGGGCAAATAAAATAGCCTTAAGTTCCAGAGCATTAATATGCAGGGACTTCTCAACCATTGACCAACTGCCAGATGTAGACCTATGTTGGAGATGGTCACCCAAACCTAGAGTGGAGGCATCCGTATACAAATCAATCTCAGTGCCAGAAGTAAAAATTTTTTGAACCTGTGTAGCAACATTATCAAGCCACCATTGCAGGTCAGCCTTCATAGCATCTGTTATGGGCATCCAGAGCTCAAAGTCTCCAAAGCCTGTCTGTAAAGCTGCAATTTTCTCTTTCTCTAAGTGCCTGTAATGCAACTTGCCAAATTTCACAGCCGGGAAGGCAGCCACCAGTAGACCAATAACCCTAGCTACCTCCCGGATCCTAGCTGAGGACTTTTTTATAAGATCCGTACAAGCAGTCATAACCTTGAGAACCCTGCGTTCAGGTAAAGAAACTGTCATAGAAGTAGTATTAATCACATTTCCTAAGTACTCAATACACCTGGTAGGGACCAACACAGACTTCTTACTGTTAATGCAGAAACCTAACTTCTGCAAAAGAGCAATGGTGTCATTAATGCAAGCAATGCAACCTGCCCTAGACTGATTACACAACAGACTGTCATCTATAAAGCTAGTAATGGTGTAACCCATACCCCTGAGCGCAGCAAACACAGGCTTCATCAACTTAGTAAAAATCCTCGGGCCCTCTGAAAAGCCATTAGGGAGACACGTGAACTGATAGAAAATGCCATCCCACTTAAAGCATAAATACCTCTGCTGCTCTTCCGCAATCCTAACAGAGTAATAGGCATGTTTAAGGTCCACAGAAGCAAGATAATCCCCAGCATTGATCAGTCTAATGACCTGCTCAAAATTCTCCATCTTAAAGTGTTTATAAGGGACATATTTGTTAAGCTCCTTTATGTTTAGAACCATCCTATAACCACCATCCTTCTTTGGTCTGAGGAAAATGGGAGAAATAACCTGTTCTGGTTGTCTTTCTGTAATCACAAGAACCCCAAGGTCTAAAAGGCTGTCTATCTCCTCCTAAATAATAAGTTGCTCCTCTAAATTAAATTTATAGGCACCAAAAAATAAATGCTCAATATCAGATTTCTGAATATCCAGATGACAGTGCTGTACAATGTCCAAAATCACAGGATCATTAGTGATCTTCTTCCACTCCTGCACGTAGTGACAGAGTCTGCCAGCTGAAAATGAGTCACTAACCTCCCTTACTGCTGGGGCCGGTAGAGTCCCTGGCTCTTGGCGTTTTTTGAGTCCGTCTTGACGTGGCAAAGGGTGTCGCTGAGCACCCCTGAAGCCCTGTTGCTGTGCACTGTAGGGCTGGAACCTTGAAGAAAAACTTCTGCGGGCGGACCTCCCCCAGAAACCCCGAGAGCGTCCACCGGCGAACTTCCAGGCCGAGGGAGCCTACTTGTTACTGAACTTGTTCCGCAGCCTCTCTGTCTCCTCAATCTGTCTAGCAGACTGAGAAATATTGTCCCCAAAGAGAAAGCATGACATTGGCACCTTATCAGAACACAGGTGTGAGTATTTCTGATTTATCTCCCGCCTCATAATGAAGCGCCTAGCCAAGTTGGTGCGATAGTTAGCATGGTCCAGCAGGGCTAAGGCACCATTAAGAAGAGTAACCTCCCGTTCTACCACCATGTTACCTTCCTCCTGAGCAAGTTGGTCCAGAGCTAGGAGTGATTTAGTGAGAATAATACCTGCCATCTGTAAGTCACCACTTACATCCTTGAGCCGGTAGTCAGCCTTCTTGGCGTCAGTTTTCAAGGCCCCCAAAATCTGCGGGTTACACTCCACAGGGGCTAGGGCAGGATAGTTGCCGGGGCGTCTGGTAACCACATCCTCGGAGATGGCTTTATAGTCGTCTTCCTGCATGCCTTTTTCAAACATGAAATTCACCATGCTCACCACCTGTTGGTCAATGTCCTCTGAAACACTGTCAGGAGGCCCCAGAGCCTTAGCACTTTGTAGCAACACACTACCCCGTGGGGGATTTGGCTGTAACTCACCATCCTCACCACTGGAAGAATGAAAACCAGAAAAGTTAGGAGTGACAATACGTGAATCAACAGAGCCCCGTCCTGGCGACAGACGCAACCCTGAGTGCGTTGGGCCCTGCGAAAAGCCGGGCTGAGTGTCCACATCAGGCCGGGGGACAGACGGGGTACTGGCGCGCAATTTCACCACCTCACCTCTCAACACCGCCACTTCATCCAATACATGGTGCAAGGAAGGCTCAGACACCTTCGCCGTAGTAGGAGAGGAGTGTGAACAGGCAGTGACAATGGGCCGAATCTGCTTGTTTACGTGTGACGTGACCACTGAGCGCCGACGAGCGTTGCGCCGGCGATGTTGATGCTCCCCGGAGCTGCTGGTGCCACTTCCACGATGTGAAGCTTCCCCAGGACTCTCCCTCGAAGGACTGCTGTCACTCTGCCTCTCCTCATCACGATGAGAAGCCTCAGGAAGAGGGGCAGGCTGGTCATCAGAGCTGGACATTACTGCCGCCCTGCACAAAAATGGAAACTTAGTGCCCCAAACACAGCAAAGGCAGTATCATGGTAGGCCCAACCCATACCATATCATATGGCAGGCCCATGCCCATACCATAGTCCGGTGGCAGGCGTAACCCATACCACATATCCAGCCTGCAGAAATACCTGGGGAACAGGTGACGTAGCAAAAGCCGGCAAAGCGAGCCGAGCGAATGGAGGAACGTCCGACTGGTGCTGCAACGCACAAGCAACTGACAGTGCGGTGCGGCATAGCATATCTCATGGGTTAGCTCACCTCAGCAGAGGCTGATTTGCCGAAGTAAAATTCAGCCCTTCGTATTGCACTGGGAGCACTTAAATCCTTCCCAATCTGTGCCCTTCAGGTTGTTATTCGATGACTCGATATCGATATCGGTTTTTTGGCTCTTCCATTGCTATTTTTTCACTGAATTCAATAATATTTATACACAAGGTGTACGTTTATGGTGTACGTCTTCAGTGTTAATTTGGTACAGAAATGTGGCGTAGTTTTTTTGCAATAAATATTTTTTCGGCGATAAGAAAATAATTCAAAATACCATTATAAAATCAAAACTAATAACAGTGTGGCAATTTCCTCTTAACCACATATAATATACATAACAACAAATAAATGTAAGCATCGGCATACACATAACCTGTTATAAAAATTTCATTACACGCCAAATTGTTACCTTTTTTTTTCATCAAAAATTTAAGTTTATAAGCCTGTTGTAAATTTTTTTTGAGTGAGTTCATGCATTATTATGCTTGCATTTGTTAAGATGAGGTTGTTGATCATTTTGCTGCAAAAATTTTTGAAATTGACCAATTACTGAAAAAGTTATTCAACAGTATATGCTGAAAAACTGAAAGTCGAGAAAAAACGCATTTTTCTGTGAACATCTTCAAAACCCCCCCCCACATAACTCACTCCAATATGTACCAAACTCAGATATGTACTTATATAATCCCTTGACAACTGCTTGGAGGCTGGTAGTGGCTGTTTAGATAGTTTCAGGCCATGTTACATCATGGGAATGTCGTCTATATAGCCTCTCTGAATGGTGAGCTCTCACTTGCCTGTCAGCCTTACAGGCTCCTGGTCCCCTGTTATTATCATATTAGAATATATAACATATCACTGATAGGTTATATATATCTAGTATGAAAATAACATATTCTATGGGTATCGGTGGAGCCAACCCACCTCATTGTTGCCAGGTGTTTTTAGGAGGCATTCAGAAGTTACCAGGTTAGTAATCAGATCCAGGTGTCATCTTTGCTTTCTTTGTCTTCTTTCCTTTTACTGGAGTTAATTTTCTTTTATCCATCCTCTGTTTGGATAACTCACCCTTTAGGGTTGTTGGTAGGCCGAGTTCTTGCAAAAATTTGTTGGCTACATATCCAAAATTGTGATCAATTATGGTGAGCTGGGTGACAAATACGATCCTTTTGAGGCCAGCAAACTTTGACTTGTTTTGGTGGTGCCAAAGTTTTGAATGCAAGCTTTCATTCCTATTTTGAGTTTCTCCTTGCAGGCACCTTCCAAGGAGGGCAGGAGAGGATAATTCATGGAAAATATCCCTCACTCTATTTTCATATTTTTTCTCAAGTCTGAGATAATTTTTCATTTTGTTATGAGGAGGGAGGGGCTTGCCTTCATCCAGTGCTTTCTTGTATATACACCATGCAGGGTCACACCAAAGATGGTGAGGATTGTCATCAGTGGAGATGGCATGCCAAAACCCTGACATGATCTTGAGTTTCATATTTCTGGCATCAGTGCCAACACTATCTCTCACTGCTTTTCCATAATATCTTTGGAAAGCGTTTATTTGTTTATCAGTGAGCTGATGTCTGCCACCAACTAAGCTTTTTCTTATAGTTTTTCCAGATTTTGTGACTTTCTCTTCTTTCAGCTCATCTTTCAACTTTCTAAGCCTTGTTCCCATTCGCTTTTGGACGTGATTCACACACTCCTCCTTTACCACAGTATGGTTAGTATATGGTCCAGTTCCATTATTCATGTTGCATACAGCCTTGAATGAACTGGAGTCTCCATCACTCAGGAATGTGACGTATCTATATCCATTAGCCTCACTTCTTTGCCACATCCTGACAGCTCCTTCAGGCTCCATGGCACCTGACAGTCCTTTAAAATTCCTCTGGCACTTCTCTGAGTGAACTGTCTGATACCATTCATCAAAAAGAGCTTTTTCTTTCTTCTTTCCCATGATTGCACATGCTCTACAAAAATTACTTAGCACTTCATAATCCAAAACCATTCCTGAATAAATATCCATCACAAAAGCAGCACCAACTAAACTTCTGTGACCTCTGGTGAGCCAGGTGCCATCAAAACTTACATCTGCATTCAGTTTTCCATCATCGTCTCTTGTTTTCCCTTGCTTTTCGTATGCTTTGTCCATACACAAACTTGTCAGCCTCTTGCATTTTTCATAAAATGTGTTAATTTCCTTATAAATGTACTGAGCATGTTTGAAGAAGGTATAGGAGGTACATTCCTTCACACCCATAGCTGCCGACAGGCGTGACAATCCAGCACTCCCATATCCTTCAGCGAGTGAATGGTAAATGTGAATCACATTTCCTTCGGTTAGGTCACTGTTCTTGCATTTCTTGGGTTCTGAATGGTGAACAACACTGTCACATTAGTCACACCGAAGATTTATAGTACAATCAAACAAATAACTTGTCACTTTTGCGGTGATTCCGTTGCCACATTCACATTTCACCAAATTGAGAATTGTTTGCAGTCTTAGTAATTATATCACTAACAAGGCACTATCCTCACTAGTTTGGTGAACTTCACTCTCCTCTGGTGGCAGGAGACTATGCCTGTAGCTTGCAGCAGACACGTGAGGGTCGGGAGGGGCAGGGGTGGTGGCGGCGGAGGTGGAAGCCTCGCCAGTACTACCACCACGTGTCTCAGGCCCCTCACTTTCTTCTCTTTTCCACCTTTTCAAGGCTCTCTGGCGGGCTGCTTCAACCTGAGCCTTTCTTTTACCACTTACACGTGGCATTGTCACAATTTGGAAACCCAACACGTGTAAAATACGATCAACAGGTAGGCTGCACGCACGCGCACTCCCTAAGGCTGTATCGATTGGTACTGAGGGAGTAGCGTCTTCCTCACCCTCACTGCCTGATCCTAAACTATCGTACAAGTACATCACGCAAAAAAGAAAAAAAAACCAGCTCAAAAAAGGAAATAAATACAAGCAAAACAAAGACTAGAAGAAAAAGGGGGCGTGTGCGCGCTTGGGTATTTAAAGGGCCGGCCCTTTAAACCCGCCATTATCAGGTAAGCAGCGCGTTATGCGCCCGGGCAACTTTGGCCATGGCTTCCCTCTCCAGAGACGAACCCAAGTACCAAGTTTCCAATTTTTCAATTTTTTTGACCAAATTAATGAATTACCACCTTTAGGCAGAGACTTCCCTCCCCTCCCTGTCACACAGACACTCCACCTTCCTTGTTCGGAGCTACACCAAACTTGCCTCCTCCCTTAGGTGTCATGTCCTCCACTCCCTCCTTCGGCATGGCAGGGAGCCACTTCATGGCCCCTTGCCATATCAAGCACACACACCCTTTGTAGACAGAGCCCTCTCCTTTGCAATTCTCCGAGCGACTCCCCATTTTCTCATCCTCGAAAAAACTTCTCCTCTGGGCCCTTGGTACCCTCTCTCTTCCTCAGTCTCTCTGTCCCTTCACACATCCACACAATGGTCCAAAGCTGGCTGCCAAGTGCAGGGCAGGACCCTATTCACCTCCCTCCTCCACTCACGGTACCACACCCACTTCCATATCTACACTGACGGCTCCTGCCTCACTAGCCCTCCATCCGTCGGTGCAGCCATTTACATCCCCTCCAGGTCCCTTGCCACTGCCTGGCGGTTACTGGCCACTGCCTCCATCACCACAGCGGAACTGTTCGCCATCAAAGAGGGCCTTCAATTTGCCACCACCCTTGCTGCCCCTTGCAAAATAGCCCTCTTTTCAGACTCTCTCTCTGCCCTCCAAATCATAAATTCCCACCGCCCACACTCCCACCACAACCTCACCCTTATCATTCATCACCTCATCCTCCACCTGACCTCCCTGGGACACACCATCCATCTTCAGTGGGTGCCGTCCCATGTCAGTGTCATGGGAAACATGGTGGCTGACAGGGCAGCAGCAGAGGCACACACCCATCCCTCCCCTATTGACTTAGCTACTGACCAGACAGACTTCCTAACTGACCTCAAGACAGCCTGCAGGAGACACTGGTATACAACATTGACTGACGCTTTACAGCACACCTCAGTGGGACAAATTAGATAGGACACAAGACACCACTGGTGGACCTACTCCCCCAACCGGACACTGGACACAGCAGTCACCAGACTGAGGATTGGCCACACCCGCCTCAATCCCCACCTGCACAGGCTGGGCATGACCGACTCTCCCCACTGCTCCTGGTGACCTACCTAGCCTGACACCCGAGAACACCTGCTCCTGCACTGCCCTCGTCACCACTCACACCGTGTGGCCCTCCTCCATTCACTGTCTGCTATTCACCCACACAGGCCAACACTGACTAACCTCCTGTGTGGCTGCAAAAATACCACTCAGGCTTTCAAGACCCTCAACCTCACCAGGATCTTCTTACAGAAAACAAATCAACTCCACCGCATATAGCCGGAAAACCTCACCACCGCATAGGCACTAGAGGTTGTGACACAGCCTGCACGGCCCCAACAAACCCCCAAGAAGAAGAACAATAATATGCAGTAGACCATTGCAAATTAAGTTAGTGTCAGTCACTATATTAACATTCTATTTGATGGTAGATAATAATAACTGGGGGTTCGAGTAGATAGGTGGTCTTATAACTCAGAGGTTTCTTACCAAGATAAATGGTTGAGAATCTGGTCGAGTTACTGTCTTAGCTGTTAAGACATTAAATCTAACCTCCTTGCATTAATTAAGCCCATCACAACGCCGAAATATGTACAGGCAACCCCCGCTTAACGAAGGGGTTACGTTCCTAAAAAACCCTTCGTTAAGCGAATTTCCATTAAGCGAACCAATTATAACAAGTTTAACCCCTGACTTGAGCTTCCATTGAGAGTAAACAAAGCAAGAGTGCATCATAGTACAGTGAAAGATTTAATGAAAGTAAAAATTATGAAGTTAAACATTTAAGCAGTTTAATTTAAGACTAAGTCATTATAATGTACACTAATGTATGTATGTAAGTAACTTTATAATGTTGGTGATCTTAAATTTATGAAGGGAGGGAGAGTGGAGTGGGAAATACGCTAGCTGGCAACCTGTGGAATGTAAACAAAGGGTGCATCATTGTACCATATACAAAACTTATGTACCACATTTCCACAAGGCTTTCCATTTTATCCATTGCAGAGTCACGAGTTCAGGTGGTTCTTTTAGCCTGCAAGGAAGATATGATCTCACCAGCCTTCTTAATAGAGTCTGCTGACTTGAAAATGGTAGACAGTAGATGGAGTCAAGCCATGGTGGAAAGCAATGCTATTAGTTTTCTCGCCTCGTGTCTGTGAATAATATCCAGCTTCACTTCGAGAGTAAGAGACTTCCTGGTCTTCTTAGCAACGCTAGGCGACATTGCAGGTGGCATGTAGACCGAGGGAAGACGAGCTGCTGCTGATGCTGTTATTGTTTTGAACTTGGGGGAGTGAGTGGTGCGTGTTTTGTCCATGAAAGGCACTGGTGTATTAAAAAACCTGTTGGCTTGTGTGATACGGTGGGGCTTTCAAACTTGGAAAAAATTACCTGGTTAAAATTTCATTAAAGCGAGTTTGGTGTTCGTTAAATGAGCAGATGGCAGTAAAAGAAACCTTCGTTGTAGCGAAATTTCGTTGTGTGAACCTTATTTAAGAGGGGTTTGCCTGTAGTTGTAAACAATTGCGAGGTATCTCGCAAAGGCAACCCAGTCAAACCAATCAAAGCATGACCATTGTTTATGCTATTTTGTATATATTCCTTCTAGAATATCTGGTTCTGGTAGACTGCACTTGCTGCCTCACAAATGTCAAGTTAGTCTGAATACTAAATTATTCACTCAGGTTATCTGGCACCACCTCAGAGTCAGTAATGTCCTCCTTGTTGATGGTGATTCAGGGGCACTTTCCTCTGGACCTAAATAAAGTTTCCTCATCTATCTGTACATATATGTACTTGCTACAGTAAGATAACATAGAAAAATAGTTGATCTCTCATAAACTAACAATTGATGTCAAAATTTTACATATCTTATAAGATATTACAAAAAAAAAAAAATGAAATAGTTGTGATATGAAACTTGTGATTACTAATTTCAAAATCATGGCTTACAGATTAGTCAACTTGTGATTGCCTGTTATTTCATATGTGCAGTATTGGATTTTTTTTTTTTTTTTTTTTTTTTAACATTTTCGCTAACCTTGTTCTGTACTACTGTAATATGTTTTTCAGTGCAAGACAATGGGAGAGCCCACTTGAATTTGTCCACCATCAGGAGCAAATTTTGCTATGGATAACCAGGAGGGAGCACCTGTAATAAGTAGGGCCCTCACCAGGGATCAAATCTGTCATAATAATTATGGTAACATACTTATATTGCTTTTCAGGATATAAATGTATAGTCATCAAAGTTCATAATTTTTGGTTGGCCATGACCATCCTGGCATAATTTTCTAACCTTCACTTAACAATATTTTGGTTCTTTCACTTTTCCAGTTGGCTCTGTAAAATAAAAAAAGAAGTCATGTTGAGAAAAGCTCAGCATTTATGGTCACGGTTGTTTGGCCGTTATCTATGGATAACTAACACTGTGACTTCTGGTGGTATGTTGGCCATTGGTGATGCCATTCAGCAGCAGCTAGAGCATGCCAGGGGTGTGGGCACCAAACATAATTATGATGTTGAAAGGACCGGCAGATTATTTCTGGTCGGGGTGAGTCAGGGACCCCCACACCATGTCTTCTACATCTGGCTTGACAAAGTGAGAAATGTAATATAATGTAGCTTGACAATAGTAGTTAGTGGAAGATATAAATCATAATTATCTCTGATTACTTTGCAGTGCTATTTAGGGGAGAGGTCATTATAAAACATGATCAACTTTGAATGATTATTTTTCTCTGCAATTTTTGGTCATAGCTATTATTGATTTAGATTTTCCTAGTAATTATGTTCCTTGATATTCAGGTGCTGCCGCAAAAGACTGGGAAAGTGATTTTAAAAAAAATCATGGCAGACCAGTTTCTTGCTGCACCTTTCTTTGCAGTGACCTTCTTCCTTGTAGCTGGACTGCTTGAAGGACACTCATTTGCTGAATCCTGGAAGGAATTTAAGAAGAAATTTCCTGCAGTTTATGCTGTAAGAGTGATACAAAACGATAAGCATGTTAAAGTCTGTTGGTCTGATGAGCAGGGAAATCTTTTTGGATGAGAAAGCATTGAGTAAAGTGTGTTGCAGGTGTTGAAAATCAACAAAATCACTAAAAATCTCTGAAAATAAAAATTACACCTTTGACAGTGGTGCGTGTGGTGGCTGCTATGACCTTTTGCCAACGATTCACAACATTGATTTGTTTCATATAATAAGCTTTGTTTTTCTTTTTTTTCCTCATTTTTGTGTATAATTAGGTTAAGGTCAAGTTAGATTACAGGTCACTACATGTCTCACAAAAGAATCATAAGCTGCATGAGACAGTTGTTGGTTGGGTGAAACTGAAAATGACCATATGTTCTAAAGTCCCATATACATTAGGAGCAAGCATGTATGTGCTGTTGTACATAGTGTTGAAATTGTCAGTTTTATACATTATGTAGCAACATTTTTCATAAGGTTGGACAGTGTTGGGTGGATCGCTCTTGCTCCAACAGCTTAGCAAATGAAATATGCATGGACCAAGAATGTCAGCCCTGCACTTCATAGAAATTCTGAAGGAACATCCTTGCATGTGGAATATAAAATGCAAGGAATACAAAATGAAAGGACATAGAAAATAAAAGTTAAGAATCAATCAAAACAATTGATTGTTCTGGGCAACACACGTTTCCCCAATCAATGTCAAATGATAACTGATGCTGTTTGACACATGTAGCAGCTCTTTTCTCTAGTGTGTATGATTGCTACTTGCTGCAATGGCACTCAATCTTCACCACCCTGCAACATAGAGCATAGTACAAGACCTTATGCAGACATTATATTCGCATGCAAACTTCCAAACCTAGACACATTCTCTAACCTCTTAAAAATATTTCTTAACAGACTTCAATAATTTTTGCACCACAAATAGATTTAATATAGCTCCTGACAAGCACTTTTCTCACAAATGATTAACACTAATACCAGTACATTCCACCACTCACAATAAAAAATATGATTCCTCACATGTATGCAACTAAAATCTTGAGTATAACGTACAATACTTCCATGTCATTTAAACAACTGATTTATTTATAGAAATTCATTACTGTATTATGATGTCTCTTATTATCGACTCAGTAGGGTAGGGGAGTGTTGCTAGCAGTGTCTACTTCCACCCCTCGCCACTAGGGTGCATGTGATGCTTGGTTTGTGTTTACACAGAGACCTAATTTTGGTAATAAATTTTTTTCACCTCATCTTTAAAGAATATTGGACTATCAGGAATTTTGGATTATTGGTGTTTGAATCAATGAACTTTTACTGTATATGAGTTCAGTGAATATTTTGTTGAGATTTCTATGTAGCCAGAAGAGGAGTTATTGTTAATATAATCCTTTAAATTTGATTTCCTTAGTTTGACTGGTTTCTCTGGCCACCATCGCAGGCCATCAACTTTTACTTGGTGCCAGCTCCCTACAGAGTGCTCTACATAAATGTTGTTACAGTGATCTGGGATGTCTTTCTCTCTTATATGAAGCACAAGGTACTTAAATAACACAGCCAGTGTTTTCTTTTGTATTTTTGTCTGAAACATTGTTGTAAAATATGAGCTATTTTAAATCTACATTTCTCTTTTAATCTGATTGTTTTAACTATTTTTTTTATCTTTCTTCTAGGACCAGGTGGGAAAAATCATGAAAGATGAATTTTGACACAACAGTCAATTATAAAATCGTGATGGAAATATGATGATTATACTCAGTGGAGGCAAATATTTTATAGATATTCATATTCACTTTAATTTTAGTACATATCGAATATGTTGTCAAACGGAGAGCATTTAAGTTATTTGAAAAATGTGTGCACTGAAGGTGATGTAGATACTTTATATTTTTTAGTACTACATAATACTAATTACATTTTATAAAGATGCTTCTTAAAACAAACCTGTAAATATTATTTCCAATAATGCATGAAATCAAGAAGTTTGTGATATTCAGGGGGGGAGAAGAGTTTGGAAAACAATTAATACAAGAAATGTTTGTGTACACTCCTCTCCTAAATTTCATGCTTGCTTGGTTCCTTAGTTATAGTGGATTACAAAATTCAGGATATTGAAAACACTGAAAAATTCATACCTTTAAATTGATGGTTATATAATTTTTTGTGAATAATGCTTTTGTAAAGACAAAAGCATGGACAATACTTTATTGAGAAGGAGAAAAGGTGAAAAGAAATTATAAGAATATTAACATTTCATGTGGAGCTTCAACCTCTAGTGTAGTGTTCAGTGATATTGCTCACAGAGATATGTACATGAAGAATAAACAGTATTAGGTATATCTAACTGTGAAAGAAAACAACAGTGTGTTGATCATGCAAAAAACATTGTGTAATGTGGCATTGGAATGGAAGTGGGAGATGAGTAGATTTGTCAGATGTTGATCATTATTGGTACATATGCAATTTATGTATGTACCAGTGATAATCAATGTATGACAACTGTACCTATGTTTTATTTCATGTTACCTGTCAATGCCATATTACATGATGCTTTTTTTATAATCAACACTTTTGTTTTCTTTCATGGTTATATCTAGCTGTCATTATTTATTTTTCATGTATTTCAAATAACAATGTCACTAAACACTGTACCAGAGGTTGGAGTCCCACATTTACAAGCAGTGCACCAGACAAATGACATTCCAAGCAGTGACCCAAGCCAGACCCAAGTAAATTATGACAACACAGAATTTCTTTTGTAATTTTAATGCTAAGAAAACTATTGTGGAATGTTGGCTTTTGTTAATATTGCTACTGTGAATCATATGTGAAGTAAGGTTTTCCCATTGGTCAAGGCAGAAATGAGAGGTGGTGAACTCAGTATAATACATGAGAGACAGTGTAGCAGCAGCTGTTGACTCACTGCATTAAGTGGGCAAAATGTTATGTGGTTATTATTACACAGTCAGTGCTACAGGTGTGGAAAATATTATTGGAGTTTTCAAGCAACATGTGTGACGCCAACAGTAAGTAAACACAACCAATACTTGTCAAAGCAATGCAAAACTTGTGGTGATAATATGAATAACTGAGGATGGTAAGAATTTAGGACAAATTAGGCACCAAACTTTAGGATCACAAAACTAAGGTTGTGCAAAACCCGAGAGTGTACTTAGGAGAGATTAGAAATTAAAAACATTTCTTTTCATTGTATCTACAGATTGACTTATGAAGAAAGCCACATGAAAGATCATATCTTTCTAAGCCAGAAATATTACATAACCAAATGTTTTCATTAACATCATTTAGAAGTTATGTACAGGATATTGGAATATGAATGAGGATTGTGGATAATGCAGAAATAGTGGGTATTGCTATCTTGACACTGTTACTTTTTATTAGCTTTTAGGTATTTAATATCTCCAGGATGATAACATGATTTCATATGTAGGTTTTCAGAAATAAAGTAAGATGTAATTCAAGAAGACACAGTATCAATTTAGTAATTAGTAAGTAAGACATAACAAACTCCAAATGACAACAGCATTCAGCTGGATAATGCAAGACATTACTGTGTAGAGCTGTAGGCATTTTGATTCACATACAGTTAAGATACAGACTCAATATTCAAACTTAATTAGTTCCAAATGGCTGTTCAAGTATCAAAAAGTTTGACTATTGATATCTATAAATCAGGTAATTTGTTCCAACCTTTACAAAACCTTAAGTTTACAAAAATTTCAATGTAGATTTTTTATGGATTTTATTTGTACTTACTGTAAGTGAAGACTGATGATGGTTAATGTAGGGAGAGGAGGGTAGGGAGGAGGAGGTTATTCGTCAGAGGATGAGCCACCATCTATGAAAATGTCTGGTAACTTGTTTCCTGGAGGGATTCCTGTAAATCCACTAGTGGAGGGGGGTGTGGCTCACTAACGCTTGCACTCTCGCTAGGTTTCTTATTTTCACCACTAATGGGTCTCTGGTAACATTGTAAGTTTCTAAATGAAAAACCACAGACAACGCAGGAGAATGTTGTTGCTCTCATGACTGGTGGAATAACAGGCGGCAGCGGGGAGGGAGAGGCTAGGAGCCTTTGTTTCAAGTAACAGATATTTTTTTGAGTACTAAGTCAAACTTGCATTTAAGTACTGAAAAGTTTGGCTTTAAAGATGTCTAAGTATTGAGTCTCCACTGTATTATGTATTAGGAAAGATGCACACATATGGTTAACAAAATGGTATTTTAGAAATTGAATTATGACATTATCATCTCAGATGAATGGAAAAGTATCTGTGTGAAAATTGTCTACACCCACTTCTAGAATTTGTGCTATCTGAGTTTTGTGATCCTAGAGTTTGGCATTTAATCCTAAATTCTTACTGAGTTTCATGTATGATTATTGCCACGAATTTCTCTCTGCTTTGATGAATATCAATTGTGTCTATCTACTGTCGACATCACATATGCTGCCTCAAGATTCATACCCACTGATGGGTAACATTTTGGCCACCTAAAACAGTGTGTCCATAACTATTGTTACACTATCTCTCATGCATTGCTCTGAGTTCACTGCCACTTATTACTAACATCCCACCATTAAGTCTATAGCTATCCTGATAAAAAAAAATTATGAAAGAAAATCTGCACAGTGGAGACTCAATACTCAAACATAATTCTAGTACCAAGTATAAAAAGGTTTGACTACTGATACATATAAACCAGGTAATTTGTTTTATTTTTAGCAAAACCTTAATTTTACAAAAATTTCAATGTAAGTTTCCTTTACAATTTTTGTTTGTACTTACTGTAAGTGAAGGCTGGTGATGGATAATGTAGAAGAGGAGGGGAGAAAGGTTGCGAAAGGCTGGTGATGGATAATGTAGAAGAGGAGGGGAGAAAGGTAGGGAGGAAGAGGATGTTAAAGAGGACAAGTCACCATCCATGAAAACATCTGGTAACTTGTCTCCTGGTGAGATTCCTGTGAACCCACTAGTGGAGGGCTGTGGCTCACTAACACTTGCAGTCTCACTAGATTCCTTATTTTCACCACTAATAAAACTCATTGGTGCCATTGTAAGTTTCTAAATGAAAAGTACAGACAGAATACAGGAGAATGCTGTTGTTCTCACAACTGTGGCTGGACAACTGGCAGCAGCTGGGAGGGAGAGGCCAGGAGCCTTTGTTTACAATGGTACAACCACATATGGGGACATTTGAGTACCAAGTCCAACTTTTGTGTTCGAGTATCAAAAAGTTCGACTTCAAAGATGTTCAAGTATTGAGTCTTCATGATTTACTTGGGTTTGGCTGGTACTGGTAATGCTGCTTTGAATTTTACCTCATCTGTCTGATGTACTGCTCATGAGTGATGGAGAGTTTTGATTTCTGGTGCAGTGTTCAGTGGCATTGCTAACTGAAATATATGAAAAGTAAACAAGAAGTCCATCTAAATGTTAAAAAAAAAAGTGTTGACTGTACAAAAAGCATCATGTAATTTGGCACATAGCTTTATAAAAATGCAATATGAATAAATAACACTATCAGTGATGAACAATAATGATGATGATAATATTAATGATAATAATAACTGATCAAAATGCCATTAATTTACGTAGTTACCCAAATCCCTCAAATCCCCCATTCTCACACAATGTTAAGGGGAATTTAAAGAAATTGACCGTAACTCCTATAAAGATATACAAATCCAACACTATGTACAATTATAAGTACAGTTGCCAGGCATTGAATTATCATCGGTAAATATGTATGTACAGTATGTATGATAATTAATTTCGGGCAACTCTACTTACTGATACATGTATAGTGTTGGATTTGTATAGGAATTAAGCTCAATTTCTTTAGATTCACCTTAACACAGTGTGAGAAGGGGGATTTGGGTTACTGGATAAATGGGTTAATTAATAGCCTTTGATCGATTATTATTATCGTTGTTATTATTATTATCATTATTGTAATTTTTGTCCCTGATATTTTCATTAATTTATATTGCATTTTTATAAAGTTCCATGTCACTCAGTTCACGTCATTGAAGTGACATCAGTTGTCTGCTATCTCTTTGTTAATAAATGAGTTGACCTTGAGGTGTTGTTGCTATTACATGTCCCCCTCCTGCTCTTCACCTCCCATCTTTTTAGCAGTGCCAGGGTTGGCCCAACTACACTTTGGGTAATTGGGACTTAACAAGTGGTACCCAGACCTGGGAGAAAGAACAGCAAGCAAAATAGCTTCCCAGTCTGGCAAAATGACAGACAAGGACTACAAAAAAGCTGGAATGAAAGAGGTTGGCAACGAAGGGATAGGTCATCTGCAATGCTACATACAATCTTGTGAACGCTGTGTGCACAGTCTGCGGTAAGTAAGATGGAGCTTGAGGATGTCATATGGGAGTTTGATCAGTGCCTTCGTGCCTCAGACAATGCTCAAACAGCTGTTGAGATGGAGAACAGCAACCTTGACAAGCTGGAGGAGGAAAGAGAAGCTGCTGACTTATTTTGCTGCCAAGCAAGGATTCCCAGAGTATAGGCAGCACAGCGGTTGGCTGAGTTGTTAGAGTAAAACAAGCCAGTGGGTGAGGTAACACAGTACAATTGCATCTGTTGAATCAGTGATGCTTTTGTGGCAGTCCTAGGAGCAATTCAGAGTATTATTGGATGAGTCTAATATACCAGCAGTGAGCAAATCTTCACTCTTCACAAGATGGTGTGGCTAAGAGGACATAGCAAGTTTTGACTCTTACCAATGTAGACTTTCCCATCATCTATTGTACATTAGAGAAACGGGTTGGAAAATCTTTGTTTAATTTTTGCCAACATACAGGTGCTGTTGAACATTATCCTGCCTCTTAAATCTTTTCGTTCCTGCCTCTTAAATCTTTTCGTTCTAAGTATATTGCCTTACTGTGGACACTTAAAAACTAACTTAACTTGCATGTCCACAATTTGGAAGCCTTGGGAGTAAAAGGTGATCAGTATGGTATTGTGCTAACTCCTGTTATTTTGTCTCATTTGCCACATGATATTCACAGAGTGGTCTAAGGGAGGATTCATCCAACGAGGAAAACTTAGTAAGGCTTGTGGTGGCTTTTGGTGTCTCAAAAGAAGTGTCCCATTTGTCTTTGTACTTGCAACCTCTTCAACTGCTGGTATGAGCAGATGTGGGTTTTGTGTTAAGCCTCATTTAATTAAAACTTGTGCAAGTGTGGTTAAACTTATTCACACTCTCAGCATAAAATACCTTAGTCCAATGGGAAGAAATGATCATGTGACATAAGAGCTAGAAATGCAGGATAATACAGAGATGAATAAAAAAAAAGACATTAAATTATGCAAGAGCAGATTTTGAAAACTTAAAGAAATTTTTGCTGATATTGAATGGAGAAATATGTACGGAAGGACAATACAAGGAATATATGAAATATTCTTACAGAAATATAACAAAGGAGTAAAGAAATACTTACCTATTTATAGTTAAGAAAAGTATGCCTGCTTGGTACAATGCTAGATGCACAGAAGCTAAAAAGGCAATAAATAAAGCTTGGAAGAAACTCATTAAACAAATGACAAAAACAGAGAGGAGTATAAGGATGCAAGAAATTAATATATTAGAGTAAGGAGAGATGAAAGAAAGAAACTTTGAGAAAGATGAGATGCAAGAAAGCAAAAATGAATCTAAGCTTTTCTAGAAATTTATAATTGTTAAGGTGAAGAATAAAGATATAATAGAAGAAATAATTAAAGGAGGGAAGACATACCAAACAGGAAATAGTGAATGAGAGCTTCAAAACTGTTCACTGTAGAAGAGGACTTTACAGAACCAAATAAGACATTGAATTGCTGAGGATTGCAGAATATTGTAGTGCACAAAGAGGATATTAGAAGATTATTAGATAATTTGGATGTCAGAAAAGCAAAGGGGCTGTATGGTATCAGGCTGGGTAATAAAAAAATATGAAGAACAACTGTTGGATCCAATTTTGAAAATGATTGCAAGTTCATTAAATGAAGGGAGAGTTGCACTAGAATGGAAGAGAGCCAACATAATACTGATATTTAAGGAGGAAAGGCAACTGAGCCATTAAATTAACAGACCGGTGTCACTTACAAGTGTTATGGGGAAGTTGTATGAAATAGATAAAGTCCTTCATGGAAGACTACTTTGGAAACTAGAGAACATACAAGGATTGCAAGGAATTTTGTTAGAATGGATGAGGGATTATTTGAAAGACAGGGAGATAAGAACTGTGATCAGAGATACATACTTTGGATAAAGTAACATGTGGAATACCACAAGGGTCAGTGTTAGCCCCAATTATGTTCCAGATTTATGTAAACGACATTCACAATGTGGTAAACAGTTATATTAATTCATTTGCTGATGATGCAAAGCTGCTAAGAGTAATAAAAAAACAGGAGGACTGTTTGCCGCTACAGGAAGATATAAACAAAATCCATGAGTGGAGGAAGAAGTGAAAATTGGAGTTCAATGCCAAGAAATGTCACATAATGGAACTAGGAAAGAGTAAGAAAAGACTAGTATGGCACTGTCTGATGGGAGAGAAACAAGTAATGAAGACTAAAGAGGGAAAAGATCTAGGAGTGATCATACAAGAAAATTTGAACCCCAAAAAATGCATAAGTAAGATATTTGGATTATCAGAAAAAATGTTGACTAATATAAGAGTGGCATTTCAATTCATGGACCAGGATGTAATGAAAAAAATTTATCACAAGCATGATGCATCCAAAGCTGGAATATGCAGCAGTGGCGTGGTCTCTGAGCTCTAAAAAAGATACAAGAAGATTAGAATGTATTCAAAAGATAGTTACAAAGATAATGCTGGAACTAGAGGACCTAACATAATATGTTAGGTTCTTCAGCCTTTCTTCATATTAGGAAGAAAAGCTGAAGGAAATGGGACTGCCAACCTTACAAGATAGAAGAGAACCAGGAAACCTAATAACAATGTACAAGATAGTCAATGGCATTGAAAAGATAGATGGTGATAGAAGATAGAAGGACAAGAGGACGTATAAAGATTAGGATGAGGCAGTGTGTGAAGAATAATGGAAAATACAGTTTTCCACATAGAATGGTGGAAAAGTAGAATGCATTGAGTGATGAAGTTGTTACAGCACATAATGTGCATAACTTTAAAGAAAAATTGGACAAGTGGAAACATGGAGACAGGTCAGTATGAGCCCTGCTTGAACCCTGTACGATTCAACTAGGTAATTGCGTGAACTTAAAAAGTTTACATGTCAGATGTGCTTTCAGATGCTTGGGTAAGGGTCACATCATAAGACATTCCCTGCGATGTGTACCACTGGTGGTACATCATGCATTCTAAACCGTTGCATATTGTGCCACCCATGGTACATTTGATTGCATACACAAAAATAAATCTAGATATTTTTCAAATAACTTTTTCTGTTGTTTTAGCCTGTAATGTTATTTTATTCATGCTAACCAAGATGTAATTAAAGTACGATAATCAAAACATTTGTATATATTTAGTATGAGTGTTAAAAAAAAAATAATTAATCTTATAAGATAAATTTCCATTATTGAGCTAGATTTCACCTTCTAATTGTATATTTTTAAACATATTTCATAAAAAATAAATGTTCATTTGCTACTCATAAATCATGATATCCTTCACATCCCTTGAAAGCCACTATATAATTGGTTCACCCTGTTTTGTTATTTTTATTATTTTCATTTATTGAAAATTTTCATAAAAAAGTAAGTGCCTATTGATTGAAATAAATATTGTATCTGAAGGTACATATGTAGAAATCTAATGAGTAATTGAAAATTTTTTTTTTCTTGAGATTTCTTTGGATGCAAAGTTGCACACATATATGTTTTTCTTTGACCAGTACAGAGAAATCTCAGGTAATGCAACAATTTCCATGTAAATCATCCTATAAAATTTCATATTTCATCATGTGTTGTCATTTTTCAAGATTTCAGCCTAGATACTCAAGTGACGTGTGAAATGCCAATTTTTTCTGCTGAACATACCTATTAGTTTCTGTCACAATTAGGACAATAATTTTATTTGTGAAAAACAAGTCATACCAATATATAAGAGATGTGAGAGTACATGGATTAAGAGCGAGTTGTTCTTTCCCTGTAAATGAAAATGACTGATATTTGGAATGTACTGACGCAATGTGTTGATAAAACAATGTTTGTAATAGCGGGTTGGACCACATATGGTACACAAGGAGTGTGCTCCACTGGTGGTGCACAATGTATTATCATAAATTCAGAAGAAGTGTATGGTGTAGTGTACCACAGGTGGAACGCAAATTTTATTGTATTATTGGCAATTCATAGGCAGAGAGAAGCTACTCATCTCTCAAGTCTATGGATAGCGCGGTACTGACACTGCACTGAGGAAATTAAGTTGTGGTGTGGGTTAACCCCAAGGAATATACAGAGAGGAAGTTGTGGTGTGGGTTAAAGTTTGGATGACAGCGACGGTGCTGCCATCTGTTAGAAGCGAATACTTTCATAGAGAACGTTTTCAGGAGTAACTTAAAAAGATTTCTCCCATGGTTCCTCCCCATCCCCTATTTTTTCCTACATTTTCTCGTGGTTATGAACTTATAAAGCAAATAAAACATGTTTATATATATATATATATATATATATATATATATATATATATATATATATATATATATATATATATATATATATATATATATATATATATATATATATATATATATATATATATATATATATATATATATATATATATATATATATATATATATATATATATATATATATATATATATATATATATATATATATATATATATATATATATATATATATATATATATATATATATATATATATATATATATATATATATATATATATATATATATATATATATATATATATATATATATATATATATATATATATATATATATATATATATATATATATATATATATATATATATATATATATATATATATATATATATATATATATATATATATATATATATATATATATATATATATATATATATATATATATATATATATATATATATATATATATATATATATATATATATATATATATATATATATATATATATATATATATATATATATATATATATATATATATATATATATATATATATATATATATATATATATATATATATATATATATATATATATATATATATATATATATATATATATATATATATATATATATATATATATATATATATATATATATATATATATATATATATATATATATATATATATATATATATATATATATATATATATATATATATATATATATATATATATATATATATATATATATATATATATATATATATATATATATATATATATATATATATATATATATATATATATATATATATATATATATATATATATATATATATATATATATATATATATATATATTGTGAGGCACTGCCTTGTTTCTCCTTTTAATTTATTATTTTATTATATGCGTAGCCTATGGCCTCAAGCGCGGGCTGTCACTGTTCCGCTGTGCGGCCAACCACCCTCTCTTTGTTTCCACCATTTTGTGTGCCTCTGAGCCTCGCATCAGTCTCAAGGTAGCCTTCAGCGGAAATAGACACGCACTCTCGTCGGTCTGGCACAGTGTGGGGAGATTCGTGTTGCTGGGCTTCTCTTGTTGTTCACTAGTCATCGGTCTGGGAGTTGTGCCCTCCCTTGAGTAACTTGCTTGTTACTCGGTAGACCCTGGCTGTAGAACAACGGGCTTGTTGTTCTTAGAGAAGCATGGCAAGTTTGGCTACACTTCTCGTGCATTCGTCCACTTGGGTGTGGCGACGCGGAGAGACACGCTTTGTCTCGTCCTGTTTGTTTTGTTGGTGGCCGTGGTCACCAGTGTGGTTTAGTGGGCGGCTGTGTGCCCCCACCATCTGTTGTGTAGTTTCAGTAGTATATTGTTTATAATACCGGCCAGTCTTCAGCGGAGTTAACACGTACGATCTCGGCACAGGAAGAGACACATGTGGCTGGACTGTGCTTTAGAACTACTCATTAGTCGTCGGTCTGGGAGTTGTGCCCTCCCTTGAGTAGCTGGCTTGTTACTGGGTAGACCGTGGCTGTAGAGCAACGGGCTTCTTGTTCTTAGAGAAGCGTGGCAAGTGTGGCTACACTTCTCGTGCGTTCATCCACTCGGGTGTGGCGACGTGGAGAGACATGCTTTGTCTCGTCCTGTTTGTTTTGTTGGTGGCCGTGGTCACCAGTGTGGTTTGGTGGGCGGCTGTGTGCCCCCACCATCTGTTGTGTAGTATCAGTAGTATACTGTTTATAGTACCGGCCAGTCTTCAGCGGAGTTAACACGTACGATCTCGGCACAGGAAGAGACACGTGTGGCTGGACTGTGCTTTAGAAGTACTCATTAGTCATCGGTCTGGGAGTTGTGCCCTCCCTTGAGTAGCTGGCTTGTTACTCGGTAGACCGTGGCTGTGTAGGACAACGGGCTTGTTGTCCTGAGGACAGTGTGGCCGGTTGGGGCTGCATTTCCTGTTGTGCGTTCGTCCACTCGGGTGTGGCGACGCGGAGGGACGTGTTATTGTTTCGTCCTGTTTTTGCTGTTGTTGGTTGTAGTCACCAGTGAGGTTTGGTGGGCGGCTGTGTGCCCCCACCATCTTTTGTATAGTTTCAGTAGTATACTGTATTGTAGTGGTAGTAGCCACGCACACTATTGAATGCTGAGAGGCTTCATGTCGGCCAGTGGTGCGTAGTTGTCGTCTGCCAGACTTGTCTGTGACGAGTATCTGGACTCCGTGTATAGCGGTGTATACCACCTGTAGGTGGTGTCTGGGCTTATGTGTACACCACCGGATGTGCTGTACACATCATATATTGTAGTAATAGTAGGCTAGGGGTGTCAGTCTGACAGGTGTTAGGAAGCACTTGTTGTAGTAGGATAGTATAGTATATATATACTGCGCGTGTTGTCCCAGTCTGTGAGTTATCACAGTCTGTGGACAAGGCGTGGAGAGGCATTAATACTTCATAGAGAAGTGGGTGGAATTGTCCTTGTGGGCGGTTTCTCTAGGGGTATTAAGGCCTCGCCCTGTTACACATAACATCTACCAGTTATAAATTCTACTTGGTTGGGTACAGGAGGAGAAGGAGTTGCTGAGGAGATTCCCTTACAGTGGGGGAAATTATACACTGTTGGCGACCTTGAAAGAACCCGAGGGTTACGGCGGCTGTGAGTTATAGTAGTGGGGACTCTGTGGAGTTTTATAATCCCCACTGTACTGACCGTAACAAAGTTGGCGATTTTGCCAGAATAACACTCTAGTGAGCTGTAGCAGTTAACCGCAGCCGTGGCGTACGTACTCGTAACATAAAGTGGCGACCTCGCCAGGATAAACCAAGTGCTTTTATAGTGGTGTAGTGTATTGTGTAGGGTATTATTACTTATATTATTTTATTGTTTGTGAAAACGAGTCCCTGTGAGCACCATGGAGAGAGTTACTGGCCTTTTCACCTCACCAGTGGAGGGTGAGGATGCGAGTGTGAGCCGGCGAGACTCACCACGTGGGTATGATGAGTCGTTGGCCGCGCGTGGGGTCAGTGAGGACGCACGTATGTCTCATGATAACGGACGTGGCGGTCCCAGTGAAGGTGATGTGGGATATATTAGCCCTGGCAGAAGTATCGGAAGCAGGGAAGGCTCCCGACGATCTAGTCCAGCAAGCAGTATTGCTGATAGTGTCCAGTCAGCTGCCAGACTGGAGGAACTGCGATTGAAGCTGGAAATGAGGAAAATGGAGATAGAAGCAGAAGAGAGGCGAGAGTTGAAGAGATTAGCTGCGGAAGAGAGACGAGAGTCAAACAGACTAGCAGCAGAGAGAGAGCTAGAGAGAGAGGAAATTCAGAGACTAGCAGCAGAGAAGGAGGCTAGAGAGATGGAGATGATGAGATTGGAGATGGAGAGAGAAAGGGCAGATAAAGATAGAGAGTTGGAGTGGGAGAGAACTCGCCATGCAGTAAGTACGCCTGGAGTTGTTGGTAGTGTAGGAGGAGGAGGAGAACAGAGTGTAGAGCGTACTTTAGTTCAAAGTCTCCAGCTAGTCCCTGAATTTGATGAGGCTAAAGTGGCTGAATGGTTTGTTCGCTTCGAGAGGAAAGCCAAGGAGTTTGCTTGGTCTCGAGAGAGATGGGTAGGCTTGGTCGCGAATAAACTCAAGGGAAAAGCCTTGGAAGTTTATGATAAAATGTCAGCTGATGATCTGGATGATTATGAGGAGTTTAAGGCTGACATTTTGCGGGCATATGAGCTGCGACCAGAAGCCTATCGCTTGCAATTCAGAGGAAAGAGGAAGCGAGCAAGTGACTCCTACCTCGAGTGTGCTCGTTCACTGGAGCAAGTGTTTGAGAGGTGGATTGCAAGCGAGGGTGTTGACTCTCTCGAGGCTTTGAAGGAGTTAGTAGTTATGGAGCAGTTCATTGATATTGCTGATAAGGAGCTGGTACCTCTGTTGAGGGAGAAGAGGTTTAGGACTTTGAAGGAGGCTGCTACATGGGCTGATGATTATGTGTTGGCCCACCGTCCTGTGCAGCAGCCTGGGAGTTGGAGTCGTAAGGAAGGTGGTCCTAGGGTAGGGCCAGGGAGTGGTGGTAGTTCTTCCTCGGGCTCTCCAGGCCATTTTAGGCGATACACTGGATTCGGCAGTAAGATGGGTTTTGGAAAGCCCCAGGCCCCCACCCCTCCTTCTTCTGTGAAGGATGGGACGGCGGGGAAAGCGGCCCCTAGAACGCCCAAGTATGATTACCAGCCTACGTGCTATCACTGCCGAGGAAAAGGGCACTTTAAATTCAATTGCTCAAAGTTAGTAACAGTTGAAACTCAAAGTCCTCGCAGAAACCAGTTGCTTTGTTGGTGTGGCCAGACCAAGTTTGTGGTGATGAGTTGACTGCTCCTTCAGGCTTTAGAAGTGAGAAGGCACGGCGTGTGCCTGAGTTGTGTTTGGAGGAGGAGAGCAGGTTGGCCCACCTGTCCCTCCCTCTGTTGCCTCGCCCGCACCTAAGAATAGTGAGCTTGACTGGTGCCGTCCTTTTCTGTGTGGAGGCACTGTCGAGATTGATGGCACAAAGTATCCCGTCACTGTACTGCGTGATACGGGAGCACAGCAGTCAGTGTGCCGAAATGTCACTGGGAAGAAGGTGACATCTAGCAAGGCAGTGTTGTGTCGTGGACTTAACACTGTGGAGGAGTTCGTGACGGCTGAGGTGACGCTGTCATGTCCTCTTGTCACTGCTACGGCTCAGGTAGCAGTGGCAGACGAACTGCCAGTCGCAGGAGTGGACTTCCTGCTTGGGAATGATTTGGCTGGTGGTCGTGTATGGATCCCAACCTCTGATGAGGATGAGGTTGCTGAAGAGTCTGGGCCAGTGGTGCAAGACTCTGTAAATGTTGTTACCCGCTCTCAGGCCCGCCGGGCTGAGAGAGAGCCTGTTACTACCCAGGAGGTTGCTAGCAGCCAGGTGGGATTGACTCCAGATGGGAGTAGCAGTGCTGATGTGGTGGAGCCAGTGTTGGGCTCACCATTGAGTTCTGGTGTAGAGGCTGACGGTGACGGCGTGGAGTCACTTGTTAATGCACCGGACTCGGCTTTGGGAGTTGTTGCTGAGAGTGAGGACGGAGTGTTGGGTGTAGCTGAGTTGTTTGATGGTTATCCTCACTCTGCAGAGCACTCCGGAGGAGCACTCGTGCTGAGTTGCTTCCTGGTGTGGAGGCTGAGGGCTCTGATGTTCAGCACAGGCCCCAGCATGATAAGTCAGGCAGTTTGTTGGAAGTTGGCGCCCAGGGTGGGAGACTTCCAGTTCTGCGGGGAGTTGGAAGTTTCTCCCCTGTGGAGCATCGTGGAGGCAGGGAGCGAGCTGTTCCCTTGCCTGGTGACTGCCTGGCTGGTGGTGATGATCCTTCTGAGGACTCACCGGATCACATGGCAGGAGCGGAGCAGCCTGGGCCAGCTCTCCGTCCTCGATGCCGTGTGGGACGTAGGGTTGCAGCGTTGCCTCAACCCCATGACCCTATAGTCCCCCTTTCTCTTACCCAGCTAGAGCCTGCAGAGCTCATTCGTAGGCAGCAGGAGGACCCGGCGTTGGCCTCCTTCTTTGCTCGAGTGGGTGAGGGAAGTGAGGAGTTGGAGGGCAGGGAGGAGTTTGTTTTGCATCAAGGGGTGTTGTGTCGTAGATGGCAGGAGAGTGACGGTGGTGAGTTATTGCAAGTAGTTGTGCCGCATAAGCTGCGTGAGGCACTTGTGCTGTTGGCACATGAGGGGCCCATGGCTGGACACCTGGGCATCCGAAAGACCGTCGCTCGCCTGCGTCGCAATTTTGGTGGCCCAGCATGTCTGGAGAAGTAGCCACGATTCTTAAGTGCTGCCACACTTGTCAAGTGGTGGGCAAGCCTAATCAGACACCCCTGTGGCGCCACTCCACCCCATCCCTGCTGTTGATCCTCCCTTCACGAGGGTTTTGATTGATATAGTAGGTCCTCTGCCTACTACCAGGGCTGGTCACAAGTATTTGTTGACCATAATGGATGTTACCACGCGGTACCCTGAAGCAATTCCCTGAGAAGCACTCACTCTAAGGTGGTGCTGAAGGCTTTGTTAACCTTCTTTACACACTTTGGATTGCCAGCAGAGCTGCAGTCCGATCAGGGGACCAACTTTACTTCAAAGTTGTTTAAGGATACGATGACTGCGTGGGGGATCAAGCATATTGTGTCCAGTGCTTATCATCCACAGTCTCAGGGAGCCCTGGAGAGACATCATCAAACTCTCAAGACCATGCTCAAGAGTTTCTGCATGGAGAGAGATAAGGATTGGGACGAGGGTGTCCCTTTGTCTTATTTGCGGTGAGAGAAGCGCCCACTGAGTCCTTGGGTTTCTCACCCAATCAGCTAGTGTTTGGACACCGAGTGCGTGGACCGCTCGACGTTGTTCGGGAGGCTTGGTGTCAGCCGTCGCCTGAGCGCCCTGTCTCACTGCTTAAGAGCCTCATGAGCAGTCGAGAGATTAGCCAAGGCATTAGAGGTGGCGCAGGCCCACCTGTGTAAGGCCCAGCAGAGTATGAAGGGGTATTATGACCGAAGGGCCGAGTATCGGAGTTTTGCCCCTGGAGATGAAGTGCTCGTGCTGTTACCACTTCAGGGCCAGCCGCTTGCTGCCCGCTATAGTGGCCCCTATGTTATAGAGAAGAAGGTAGGTGACCTCGACTACCTGGTGGTCACTCCTGACCGGCGCAAGAGGGCTCAGCTGTGTCACGTTAACATGCTGAAGCCCTATTTTCGTTCTACTAGCCAGAAGGGCTCTTTTAGTTCTGCCGTGCAAGAGGCATCTTCAGTTTTATTTTTCTGCCGGGAGGGAGAGGCTCCAGAAGTTATTGGGCCTGAACCTGTTGTTCCTACAGGGCAGTGGGAACGGAATAGCCTCCATCTCTTGAAAGAGAAGGTTGAACATTTAGGGATCAGCAAGATGAGTTGCTTCGGCGGCTGAGGAAGTACTCTTCTGTGTTTAGCAGTGTCCCGGCAGGACACAGTTGATAGAACACGATATTGATGTTGGGGACGAAAAGCCTGTCAAATGGCCCCATACCGAGTGAGCCCAGGAGTACAATGTCATAGTAGAGATATAAAAGGAGCAGACAACGTTGTGGCTGATTGTCTGTCCCGGGGCCATTCCCTTTAATCAGTTCCATGCCTTTTAAAAAAATTTTGTAAATGTTTTGTTTCCAAAATTTTTTCTTTTAAGGGAGGGCGTGTGAGGGGCACTGCCTTGTTTCCCCTTTTAATTTATTATTTTATTATATGCGTAGCCTATGGCCTCAAGCTCGGGCTGTCACTGTTCCGCTGTGCGGCCAACCACCCTCTCTTTGTTTCCACCATTTTGTGTGCCTGCGAGCCTCGCATCAGTCTCAAGGTAGCCTTCAGCGGAGATAGACACGCACTCTCGTCGGTCTGGCACAGTGTGGGGAGATTCGTGTTGCTGGGCTTCTCTTGTTGCTCACTAGTCATCGGTCTGGGAGTTGTGCCCTCCCTTGAGTAGCTGGCTTGTTACTCGGTAGACCGTGGCTGTAGAACAACGGGCTTGTTGTTCTTAGAGAAGCATGGCAAGTTTGGCTACATTTCTCGTGCGTTCGTCCACTCAGGTGTGGTGACGCGGAGAGACACGCTTTGTCTCGTCCTGTTTGTTTTGTTGGTGGCCGTGGTCACCACTGTGGTTTGGTGGGCGGCTGTGTGCCCCCACCATCTGTTGTGTAGTATCAGTAGTATACTGTTTATAGTACCGGCCAGTCTTCAGTGGAGTTAACACGTACGATCTCGGCACAGGAAGAGACACGTGTGGCTGGACTGTGCTTTAGAAGTATTCATTAGTCGTCGGTCTGGGAGTTGTGCCCTCCCTTGAGTAGCTGGCTTGTTACTGGGTAGACCGTGGCTGTAGAACAACGGGCTTGTTGTTCTTAGAGAAGCGTGGCAAGTTTGGCTACACTTCTCGTGCGTTCGTCCACTCGGGTGTGGCGACGCGGAGAGACACGCTTTGTCTCGTCCTGTTTGTTTTGTTGGTGGCCGTGGTCACCAGTGTGGTTTGGTGGGCGGCTGTGTGCCCCCACCATCTGTTGTGTAGTATCAGTAGTATACTGTTTATAGTACCGGCCAGTCTTCAGCGGAGTTAACACGTACGATCTCGGCACAGGAAGAGACACGTGTGGCTGGACTGTGTTTTAGAAGTACTCATTAGTCATCGGTCTGGGAGTTGTGCCCTCCCTTGAGTAGCTGGCTTATTACTCGGTAGATCGTGGCTGTGTAGGACAACGGGCTTGTTGTCCTGAGGACAGTGTGGCGGGTTGGGGCTGCATTTCCTGTTGTGCGTTCGTCCACTCAGGTGTGGCGACTCGGAGGGACGTGTTATTGTTTCGTCCTGTTTTTGCTGTTGGTAGTTGTTGTCACCAGTCGGGTTTGGTGGGTGGCTGTGTGCCCCCACCATCTTTTGTATAGTTTCAGTAGTATACTGTATTGTAGTGGTAGTAGCCACGCACACCATTGAATGCTGAGAGGCTTCATGTCGGCCAGTGGTGCGTAGTTGTCGTCCGCCAGACTTGTCTGTGACGAGTATCTGGACTCCGCGTATAGTGGTTGTCAACCGTAGGTGGTGTCTGGGCTTGTGTGTACACCACCGGATGTGCTGTACACATCATATATTGTAGTAGTAGTAGGCTAGGGGTGTCAGTCGGACAGGTGTTAAGAAGCACTTGTCGTAATAGGATAGTATAGTAATATATATACTGCGCGTGTTGTCACAGTCTGTGAGTTATCCCAGTCTGTGGACAAGGCATGCGGAGAGGCATTAATACTTCATAGAGAAGTGGGTGGAATTGTCCTTGTGGGCGGTTTTTCAAGGGGGTATTAAGGCCCCGCCCTGTTACACATAGCATCTACCATTTATAAATTCTACTTAGTTGGGTGCAGGAGGAGAAGGAGTTACTGAGGAGATTCCCTTACAGTGGGGGAAATTAAACACTTTTGGCGACCTTGAAGGAACCTGAGGGTTACGGCGGCTGTGAGTTATAGTAGTGGGGACTCTGTGGAGTGTTTTAAAATCCCCACTGTACTGACCGTAACAAAGTTGGCGATTTTGCCAGAATAACACTCTAGCGAGCTGTAGCAGTTAACCGCAGACGTGTGGCGTACGTAACAATATATATATATATATATATATATATATATATATATATATATATATATATATATATATATATATATATATATATATATATATATATATATATATATATATATATATATATATATATATATATATATATATATATATATATATATATATACATATATAATGCATTTTCTGCCCGCCTCTCCCAGGGGCACACCATACTCCTTACTTGCACGACCTACGTCTGTCTCCTGACTCCTTCTGCACTTGGTGTAGGACTACCATGGAACATTTCCTGCTTCAATGCCCACTTTTCCACTCTCAACATACTGCACTACCCCAGGGGTCATAAGGATCCATAGATCTTTGTGGCCTCTTTTGGATCCTTATGAGACCTGGGGTAGTCCTGTGTGGGTATTACAGGAGTGGTAGCTGGCCAGTCTTCCTCAAGAAGTCATAAGTAAGGCGAAGGAAAGCAGGTTGCCAAGAACGGGTGGACACCTGAAGCCGCCAGGAGGGTGGGCAGGTCGAGTGTTGTGATGGCCATGAAGCATAACAACTAAGTTAGTTTGTTTAAAAAAAAAAAATAAAGAAAAAACACGTAAATTAGACGTTTTAACAAGTATTCTGTATATCTTTGTTTTGCCCGCATTTCTGAGATTTAGTGCATAAAATGCTGGAAAACACCAAAAATAACATATTTTTAGATATTTCAGTTCCTTAAACTAATAGTGTGTAATCAGACGCTTTGCCTTCATTTCTGTTATTCTGGGGTAAAAAAAAAAGCTGAAAACTACTAAAATAACGTTTTTTTTTTGCTTTTTCTTTAGTTTCGCTATATTGGCTTGTTTTCATCAATTTTATCGTTTTGAAGCATAACAATGTAAAAAGACTTGAATATACAAAATTTTCAATCGAGATAGTTTTTTTTTCATATAACACCTTAAAAATACACATAGATAAGATGTTTTAACAAATATAGTGTATATACATATTTTGCTTGCATTTCTGAGTTTTGGTGCATAAAATCATGGAAACCACCAAAATAACCCATTTTTTACTCATTTCACTTTCTTTAACAAATAGTGTGTAATCCAGCGTTTTGAATTAATTTCTATGTTTTGGTAAAAGAAAAGCTTAAAACTACTAAAATAACACGTTTTTATTATTATTTATTTATTATCTATTATTTATTATACAAAATCTTCAAACAATATAGATTTTTTTTTTCTTCATAAAAGACTTTAAAACACATATAAGACGTTTTATTAACGTTAAAAATGGGTTATTTTAGTGTTCACCAGCATTTCATGTACTAAAACTCAGAAATGTGGGCAAAACAATCATATACACTCTGTTTCTTAATACTTCTAATTCATGTGTTTTTAAGGTGGTTTATAAAAATAAAAAAATATTTCCATTGAAAATGTTGTATATTTCAGTCATTTTTTATTGTCATGCTTCAAAGCGATCAAATTGATGGAAATAAAACAATATAGAGATACAAAGTAAAAATAACAAAAACGTGTTATTTTAGTACTTTTCAGGTTTTTTGCAATAAAATAAAGAAATGAATGAAAAAAACATGAATGCACACTATATTTTAAGAGACTGAAATATGTAAAAGAAATGGGCAATTTTTTTTTTTTTGGTATTTTATGCACCAAAACTCAGAAATGCAAGCAAAACGTATGATTCTTGTTTTTTTAAGCAGTTTTATGAAAAGAAAAAACTATCACGATGAAAAATTTTGTGTATATATATATATATATATATATATATATATATATATATATATATATATATATATATATATATATATATATAAATCATTTTACATTGTCATACTTCACAACGATAAAATTTATGAAAACAAGCCAATACAGAGAAACCAAACAAAGTACGAAAAACGTATTACTTTAGCAGTTTTCAGCATTTTTTTAAAGTAAAACAAAGAAATGATGGCAAAACGCATGATTGCACATTGTTTGTTTAAGGGGCTGAAACAAGTACAAAAAAAAAAAAGTTTATTTTGGTGTTTTCCAGCATTTTATGCACTAAAACTGAGAAATGCAGGCAAAACAAGTACATACACTATTTTTTTAAACACTTTATTTATGTGCTTTTAAAGTGTTTTTATAAAAAAAAAACGATTGAAAATATTTTTTTATATTGTTATTCTTCAAAACGTTAAATTGATAAAAACAAGCCAATATAGAGAAATCAAAGTAGAAGTAAGAAAAACGTGTTATTTTAGTAGGTTTCATATTCTTTTGCACCAAAACACAGAAATGCAGCCAAAACGCATGATTATACACTATTTGTTTAGGAACTGAAATATGTAATAAATGAGTTTTGTTGTTTTCCTGCATTTTGTGCCCAAAAATCAGAAATGCGGGGATAACAGCCATATACACTACATTGTTTTTTTTTTTGTGTGTGTTTTTAAGGTGTTTTATGAAAAGAAACTACTCGATCGAAAATTATATATATTTTAGTCATTTTACATTGTTATGAAGACAAGCCAGTATAGAGAAACCAAAGTCAAAGGAAGAAAAACGTGTTATTTTAGTTTTCAGTATTTTTTGCACGAAAACACAGAAATGAATTGAAAACGCATGAATATAAACTATTTGTTTGAAGAACTTAGATATGTGAAAAATGACTTTTTTTTGGGGGGTGATTTCAATCAGTTTATGTATCAAAACACAGAACTGCAAGACAAACACTATTTGTTAAAACGTCTTATTTTTTTAAGGGTGTTTTTTGAATTTTGTATAGATTTTGTATAAATTTTGTATAGAAGTAATTTTACATTCTTTTGTTTCAAAAAGATAAATTTGATGAAAAGAAGGCAGTTTAGAGAAACCAAAAGAAAAGTAAGAAAAACATGTTATTTTAGTAGTTTTCACCTTTTTTTGCACCTAAACACAAAAATGAAGGCAAAACGTATGATTACACGCTATTTGTTTAAGGAACGGAAATATGTAAACAAAGGGTTATTTCGGTGTTTTCCATCTTTTTATGAAACAAAACTCAGAAATGCGGGCAAAATAAGTATATAATCTATATATATGTTAAACCGTTTTTTTGTGTTTTTAAGGTGTTTTATAAAAAAATCATTTTACATTATTATGCTTGAAAATGATAAAATTGATGAAAATAAACTTAAGTAAAAGTAACAAAAATGAAGGCAAAACGCTTGATTACATATTATTTGTTTAAAGAACTAAAATATGTAAAAATTGGGTTATTTTGGTGTTTTCCATCATTTTACTCACCATAACTCGGAAGTGGAAGCAAAAAAATTATATGGACTATATTTCGTAAAACGTCTTTTTTAGGTGTTTTTAAGGGGTTTTAATGGAAAAAAAAAACAATCTTGGTTCAATATTTTGTATATTCATGCGTTTTTATATTGTATGCTTGAAAACGTTAAAGTTGATGAAAACAACCCAATATCGAGAATACAAAGTAAAAATGAGAAAAACGTGTTATTTTAGTAGATTTCAGCATATTTATTACACCAAAACACAGAAATGAATGCAAAACTCATGATTAGTTTTTTTTTTTTTTTTATGAAACTGATATATGTAAAAATTGGGTTACTTTGGTGTTTTGTAGCATTTTATGCACCAAAACTCAGAAGTGCAGGCAAAACAGCTATATTCACTATATTTGTTAAGATATCTTATTTTTGTGTTTTTAAAGGGTTTCATGAAAAAAGCACTGTGTCAATTGAAAATTTTGTACATTAATTTTTACATATATATGCTTCAAAACGATAAAAATGATAAAAACAAGCAAATATAGAGAAACCAAAGTAAAAGTAAAAAAAAACATGTTATTTTAGTAGTTTTCAGCATTATTTGCACCGAAACATATAAATGAAGTCAAAACACATCATAACACACTATTTGTTTAAGGAACAGAAATATTTAAAAAATGGGGTTTTTTGGGTTTTCTATCACTTTATGCACGAAAACTCAGAAATGCAAGCAGAACAAGCATATACACTATATTTGTTAAAACGTCTTATTTATGTATTTTTAAGGCGTTTTATGAAAGAAATGCTATCTCGATTGATAATTTTGTATATTGAAGTTATTTTACATTGTTATGCTTGAAAAGATGAAATCAATGAAAATAATCCAATATAGAAAAAACAAAGTAAAACTAAGAAAAACGTGTTATTTTAGTAGTTTTTAGTATTTTTTGAACTAAAACACAGAAATGAAGGCAAAACATACTATTTGTTTAAGAAACTGATATATGTAAAAAATGTGTTATTTTGGTATTTTCCATAATTTTATGCAGCAAAATTCAGAACTGCAAGGAAAACAGGTATATACACTCTATTTTTTAAAAAGTTTTATTTATGTTTTTATTTAAGATGTTTTATGAGAAAAAAGACTATCTAGATTGAAGATTTTGTATATTCAAGTAATTTTATATTGTTTTGCTTCAAAACGATAAAACTGATGAAATTAAGGCACTGTAGAGAAACCAAAATAAAAGTAAAAATAAAAAAAACGTCATTTTAATAGTTTTCAGCATTTTTTTGCACCAAAATACAGAAGTGAAGGGAAAATGCAAATAGTAAAAAAATGATTTATTTTGGTGTTTTTCATCATTTTATGCAGCAAAACTCAGAAATGGAAGCAAAAAAAGTATATACACTATATATGTTAAATTTTTTTTATAAGATTTTATCTCTTAAAGCGCGGGTGTCCACAACATTGGAAGGCCGGAGCATGGGTTCTTAGCGCGGGTGTCCATAATAGTGGACATGACATTTTTTTTTTAATGAATGCGCCTCTAGTTTTGATTAGTTTGTCGTCATGTACAGTAAACATGTCGATGCCCACAAACTCTCTCTACTTTATCAGTTGTCAGTTAAAGCTTTGTGCTAATTTTGGTAGAATCTTTGCTAGACACCTCAGCTCACCAGTCGCTCTGTCTGAAGTGAGAATGCCGCTACAGAGACCGCTACCTCTCATACGCCTAATCCTAACATTTTTTGTATTCATTTTAATATGCACGATGATGTTAAATGTGATAGGTATGATAAATAAACGTTGGATGCAGAAAAATGCAATGAAAATATGTGTCATACAGTGGCTGTTCGGCGTGGAGCAGCCTGGCAACGCCTGAGCCAGTGTGTACAGCGCAGCGAAAGGAGAAACAAGTAAATAGCGAAGCGTAAAAGTTATCCACTGTAATCTCAAAAATAATAGAAGTGTTGTTTTCTGATTTTTCTTATCATTCCTTGTGTTACACAATCCAAGTACAGCATTCTAGCATGGATTTTGGTTCATTCGTAAGTTTTGCAAGTAATTATAACCACAGATTTTTACAATAATACAAAATTTGAGCTTTATGTGGGTATGGTACACAGAAAATGTAAAAAAAAAAAAATGCTTTTTATTGGTAAATAATAGAAATTAAAAACAATAGAATTGGGTACCTGTCTATAATAATATGTTTTCATAGTACCTATTTCATAACTCTCTACTCATTTTTACCAATGCTTATACGGTGTTCAAATTAACGCCAAAAACAGCTAAGGAAAAGGACTTTACAATGATACCTCATTCAGAAACGTCAGCTCAGTAAGAAAGAAGATACTTGAGGTTAAAGTAAGGTTTGTTTTTGTGTGAATATGCCCTGAAGGCAGGCCAGACACGGCAAAATCAAGTCCGCTCTTAGAGGGTTAAGGTGTTTTATAAGAAAAAAAAAAAAAGCTATCTCGATTGATTTTGAATATTCAAAACATTTTACATTGTTATGCTTCAAAACGAAAAAAAAAGATGAAAAGAAGGCAATATAGAGAAATCAAAATAAATGTATAAAAAACGTATTATATTAGTAGTTTTTGGCTTTTTTTTGCTTCAAACACAGAAAAGAAGACAAAACACATTATTACACATCATTTGTTTAAGAAATTGAAATATGTAAAAAAAATTGGGTTATTTTGGTGTTTTCCAGCATTTTATGCACCAAAACTCAGAAATGCAGGCAAAGCAAATATATACACTAAGTTTGCTAAAACGTCTTATCTCAATTGAAGATTTTGTACATTGAAGTAATTTTACATTGTCATACTTCAAAACGATAAAACTGATGAAAACAAACCAATGTAGAGAAACCAAAGTAAAAGTAACAAAAAAATGTTATTATATTAGTTTTTAGATTTTTTCCACCAAAACACAAATATGGAGTCAAAACGCATGATTACACACTATTTGTTTAAGGAACTGAAATATGAAAAAAATGATTTATTTTGGTGATTTCCAGCATTGTATGCTCCGAAACTCAGAAATGTAAGCAAAACAATTATATACACTATATTTGTTAAAAGTCTTATTTATGTGTTTTTAAGGTATTTTATGAAAAAAAAAATCTCGATTAAGAATTTGTATATTCAAGTGAATTTTAGTGTTATGCTTCAAAACGATAAAACGAATTAAGACAAGCCAGTATAGAGAAACCAAAGTAAAAAAAAAAAAAAAGTCATTTTAGTAGTTTTTAGCATTTTTTGCAAATAAAAAAAAAAAAAAAAAAAACGCAGAAGTGAAAGAAAAACGCATGATTACACACTACTTGATTAAGGAACTGAGAAAAATGTAAAAAAAATGGGTTATTTTGGTGTTTTCCAGCATTTTATGCAACAAAACAAAAAAAATACAAGGAAAACAAGAATATACACTATATTTGTTAAAACGTCTTATTTATGTGTTTTTAAGGTGTTTTATGAAAAAACTATCTCGATTGAAATTTTTTTATATTGAAGTATTTTTACATCGTTATTCTTCAAAACGAAATAAAAAATGATGAAAAGAAGCCAATATAGAGAAACGAAACTAAAAGTAAAAAAAAAAAAAAACGTTTAGTTTTAAGCTTTTTTTTTTTTTTTGCACGAAAAGACAGAAAAAGAACACAAAACGCCTGATTACACACTATTTGTTTAAGGTGTTTTTAAGGTGTTTAATGAAAAATAAAGATATCTTGATTGAAAATTTTGTGTAAAGATCTCATTTTACATTGTTGTCCTTGAAAACGATAAAATTGATGATGAAATGGCAATATAGATAAACTAAAGTAAAAGTAACAAAAACGTGTTAGTTTATTATTTTTCAATATTTTTTGCACAAAAACACAGAAATGAAGGCAAAACGCATGACTACACACTATTTGTTTAAGGAATTAATGTATGTAAAAAAAATTGTTTATTTTTGTGTTTTCCAGGATTTTATAAACCAAAATTCATAAATGCAGGCAAAACAGGTATATACAATATATTTATTAGAAATGTCTAATTTTTGTATTTTAAGGTAATTTATGAAAAAAATATCTCGATTGAAAATTTTGTATATTCAAGTAATTTTACATTGTTATGATCCAAAACGACAAAATTGATAAAAACTAGTCACTATAAGGAAACAAAAGGAAAAGTATCGAAAACGTGTTATTTTAGCAGTTTTCAGCTTTTTTTGCTCCAATACACAAATATGAAAGGAAAACCCATGATTAGACACTATTTGTTTAAGGAACTGAAATATATAACAAAAAAATATGTTTTGTAGCATTTTATGCACCAAAACTCAGAAATGCAGGTAAAACAGACATATACACTATATTTGTTAAAATGTTTTATTTATGTATTTTTAAGGTGGTTTATGAAAAAAAAAAACTTTTAAGGTGGTTTATGAAAAAAAAAATTATTTCGTTTAAAGATTTTTGTATATTTAACCAAAGTAAACAAAAGTAAAAGTAACAAAAACGTGTTATTTTAGGAATTTTCACCAAATTATTTTTGCACCAAAATAAGGAAATGAAGGCAAAATGCATGATTACACACTATTTGTTTCAGGAACTGAAACTGGTGTATTCCATCATTTTGTGCACCAAAATTCAGAAATGGAAGCAAAATTAGTATATACATTATATTAAAAGAAAAGGAATTTTATTAAAAAAAAAAAATCGATTACAGATTTTTATATTCAAGTTATTTTACATTGTTATGCTTCAAAACGATTTTATGCAACAAAACTCAGAAATGCAGGCAAAATAAGTAAATGCACTATATTTGTTAAAACGTCTTATTCATGTATTTTTAAGGTGTTTTATGAAAAAATCTATCTCGATAGAAAATTTTGGATTATTTAAGTCATTTTACACTGTTATGCTTCAAAACGATAAAATTGATGAAAATAAACCAATATACGGAAACCACATTAAGTAACAAAAATGTGTTATTTTATTAGTTTTCAGCGTTTTTTGCACCCAAAATAACCGCATGATTACACACTATTTGTTTCAGGAACTAAAATATGAAAAAAATGCGTTATTTTGGTGTATTCCATCATTTTGTGCACCAAAACTAAGAAATGGAAGCAAAATTAGTATATACATTTTATTTTTGAAAAAAAAAAAATCAAGGTTTTATGAAAAAAACCCCATCGATTAAAGATTTTTATATTTCAAGTAATTTCACATTGTTATGCCTCAAAACGATAAAATTGATGAAAATAAGCCAATCTACAGAAACCACAGTAAAAGTAACAAAAACGTGTTATTCTAGTAGTTTTCAGCTTTTTTTGCTCCAAAACACAGAAATTAAGGCAAAACCCATGATTACACACTACTTGTATAAGGAACTGAAATATGTTAAAAAATGGGTTATTTTGGTGTTTTCCAGTATTTCATGCACCTAAACTGAGAAATGCAAGGGAAACAGGTATATACGTACACTATATTTCTTAAAATGTGTTATTTATGTGTTTTTAACCCGTACAGCGTCAGCAGATCTGAGACTTTGTGATTTCGCCAGTGCTGGCCACATCATGGATTTTTTTTTTTTTTTGCTAAACCAGTCTTAAATGATGTGAAACAAATGAAGATGACCGTCATTCCTCCCAGAACTGACTGGAAGTGGTATTAATTGGTGCGAGATGTTTTGCGCTAAACTTAGCGACTTAGCAAAGCCTTATGTGACTAGTTTATTCGCTTCCTCGTTTGTCACAAGTCGATCCCCGAGTTGGACACATCCATAATATCGTTCCTGAGTTGAAAGAAAAACAACATGTCATGTTTGGCTGTTTGGGAGTGTTTGTGGCTAAAAATAGACACGAGATATCGCGAGGGAGTGTTGCCTTTCGCGGTGCAAATATTTTCTGAGTAATATGTACTTGTTTTTCTTTATAACAAAGCGACTGGAAAATTCTTATTTATGTCATGCAAAGTATTCACTACCACAATATAACAGTTACCAAAAACATCTGAAATGGTGAGAGTAAGTAATGGAAATTACGCTGCGTTCATATTAGCGGAGTTGAGGCGTCAGTTTACCGCTACACTGAGCTGAAGGCAGCAGAAGATGCTAAAGTTCAGATATGTAATAAATAAATACAGGAAGCATTCATGTTAGCAGGGACGAGGAGGCAGCATGAGCAATGTCTACAGTGCATGATGGCAGTATAATGGTAGGTTTTGAGGACGCAATACCTCCGAAAACACGAGAAAGCTCGCCGACGTATCTCATACGTCTCTGACGCCCGGTTCGCTCAGAGTAGCCGACGTATCTCGTACGTCTCTGACGCTGTACGGGTTAAGTTGTTTGATAAAAAAAATATTTGTATATTCAAGTAATTTTACATTTTTATGCTTCAAAACGATAAAATTGATGAAAACCAGCCAGAATAGAGAAGCCAAAGTAAAAGTAACAAAAACGTGTTATTTTAGTTTTCAGCATTTTTTGCACCAAAACACAGAAATAAAGGCGAAACCCATAATTACACATTACATGTTTAAGGAACTGAAATATATGAAAAATGGGTTACTGTGGTGTTTTCCTGCATTTTATGCACCAAAATTCAGAAAACGACTTATTTATGTGTTTTTAAGGTGTTTTATGAAAGAAAAACAATATAGATTGAGAATTTTCTATATTCACGTCATTTTAGATTGTTATACTTCGTAATGATAAAATTGAAGAAAAGAAGCCAATATAGGGAAACCAAAGTAAAAGTACAAAAAAAAAGATTTTTTTTGGCATTTTCTGCACTAAAGCACAAATATGAAGGTAAAACTTATGATTGTATATATATATATATATATATATATATATATATATATATATATATATATATATATATATATATATATATATTATTATTACGCTGAGCGATATAATTTCTTTTATTTTGTTTAGTTAGTCTCATAGTCGCCGCCCGGCTGGCGGGCGACGAGTGTGAGAGAGAAAGAATGGGAGTGCTGTGACGTCATCCCTCTCTCCCTGAGCAGAGCGCGGGGTGGCCGGGAGAAGCGACGCCAACCTCCTTTGTTTTTCCCCAGTGCACTGAGAGACCTTAAGCAGAATAGTCACCGCCGCTGTGTAATAGATTTAATTGTAATTATTCCGTGCACTCCTGTGAAGTGTGTCTGGAGGGCCACTCACAGTAAGGGTGAGGTCTGGGAGAGTGTGTAGACCTTGAGGCGAGATGCTGCTGTGCTTGGAGAGCGCAGTGAGCAGTTATTAAGTTCTGTAGTGAGCGGGCTACGGAGATTAGTAGCCGCCATTACGTGTGCCACGACTTTTGGCGGCTTTCATGAGCCTTGTGAGAGACAGGGTGTCGCCAGGGCTTCGTGGGTACGGGAACTGCTGTTATCTCTGCCCAGTAGGTGGCTGGGAGAGATTGCTGTCTGGTAGTGGGCAGTACTCAGTGTTGTGAATTCCGTGTAGCGGGATCAAGTATTGCACCTCTGTGGGTTGCCGGGGAAGGAGATCAGGGAGCCGTAGTGTTGTAGTGAGAGGACCTAACGTCCTTACATAGTATGTAGTATAGGAGGAAAATACCCTCCAGTAGTAAGTAGAAGTAGTAGTGGTGGTAGTGGAGGTGCGAGGCAGCTCCTTTGTTCCCCCTTAGTGCGTGGGAGGTGAGCCACGTGAGTTGATGCCCAGTAAGGGTGGCGGGGCAGTCTTCCCTCACTCCTGTGTTGAGGTAGTTCTGACCTGAGGTATTCGTGTCTGTTATTGTCTGCCACGTCCGGGAGACGTGTGTAGTGTGTCTCGCCGAGGCTGAGGGCCTCATAGAATATTGTGGGCAGTAGTGTGCTGTGTTAGCAGCCTTGGTGGTGTGGGGCTGGCTGGAGAGAAGTGTGTCGGTGTATGTGAAAGTGGGTGAGTGGACTCTCTCCCTTGTGGAGGGCTCCAGACCACTACATTTAGCTAGGAGTGGAGTTGTCTTGAGTAGAGTGGGTGGATTGTCCTACGTGAGGGCGCTTCTACCAAGACAACTTTCTCTCCGCACTCCCGTGTAGAATTACTTGTTATTATTCTCTTAGGACGAGGAGGAGAAAGAGGAGGAGGAGGAGGAGGAGGTGACGAGTAACCTTTCCCAATCTCTGAGGTTAAGATTGTGGTGGCGACCTAGGGAAGCAGCTTCTGTCAGTTTTTTTAAGAGTTTGAAAAGAACCTGGTCGCGCCTTGCTAGTGCGGCGGTGTATACCGGTTGGCCGCACTCCTGGGACGAGCTTTCCTGTAGGCTAGCGGGCGTGACAATATATATATATATATATGTATATATATATATATATATATATATATATATATATATATATATATATATATATATATATATATATATATATATATATATATATATATATATATATATATATATATATATATATATATATATATATATATATATATATATATATATATATATATATATATATATATATATATATATATATATATATATATATATATATATATATATATATATATATATATATATATATATATATATATATATATATATATATATATATATATATATATATATATATATATATATATATATATATATATATATATATATATATATATATATATATATATATATATATATATATATATATATATATATATATATATATATATATATATATATATATATATATATATATATATATATATATATATATATATATATATATATATATATATATATATATATATATATATATATATATATATATATATATATATATATATATATATATATATATATATATTTTTTTGCACCAAAACTCAGGAATGGAAGCAAAACAAATATATACACTGAATTTATTAAAACGTCTTATTTATTGGTTTTTCGGGTGTATTATGAAAAAAAAAACTATCTGGATTGAAGACTGTATTTTGAAGTCATTTTACATTGTTATGCTTCAAAACTATAAAAGTTATGAAAACAAGCCAATATAGAAAAACAAAAGTAAAAGTAACAAAAACTTGTTATTTTATTAGTTTTCAGTATTATTTATTGGTTTTTCGGTTGTTTTATGAAAAAAAAAAAACTATCTCGATTGAAGGTTTTGTATATTCAAGTCATTTTACGATAAAATTCATGAAAACAAAACCAAAAAAATAAAAAAAACGTTTTATTCTAGTAAGTTTCAGCATTTTTTGCAACAAAACACTAAAATGAAGGCAAAACACATGATTACACATTATTTGTTTAATGAACTGAAATATGTAAAAATGGGTCATTTTGGTGTTTTCCATCATTTTATGCACCAAAACTCAGAAATGAAAGCAAAACAAGTATTTACACTATACTTGTTAAAACGTCTTATTTATGTGTTTAAGGTGCTTAATTAAAAAAAATTATCCTGATTGGAGATTTTGTATATAATTTTTTACATTGTTAACCTTCTAAACGATTAAAATGATGAAAAGAAGCCAATATAGAGAAACGAAAGTAAAATTAAGAAAAACGTTATTTTAACTTGCAACGGAGATGGAAGTAAGGAGGTTAGAAGCAGTGGAAGCAGTTAAAGTACGGGCCCATGATTTAGAGAAGATGCGAGTTGAGGCTACCACTCCTCGCCCTCCTTCCCGTGGCGGAGAGGGAGAAGTAACTGCTGAGAGCCAAATATTACGTAGTCTCAAGTTATCCCTGACTTCGATGAGAGCAGGGTTACTGAGTGGTACCGCCGGTTTGAGAAGAAGGCTGCGGAATTTGACTGGCCTGCTGAACGGTGGGTAGGCTTAGTGGCAAATAAGTTAACCGGCAAAGCTCTCGATGTGTATGACCGGATGGCAGTAGCCGATTTAGAGAAGTACGAGGAGTTTAAGGCCGACATCCTGCGTGCTTATGAACTGCGCCCTGAAGCCTACCGCCAGCAGTTGCGCGGGGAGAAGTGAAAGGCCGGCTTGTCATACCTTGAGCGTGCCCGTCACCTCGAGGAGACCCTAGAGAAGTGGCTGGCCAATGAGAGGGTTACTACTTTCTCAGCACTTAAAGAACTTATGGCGCTGGAGCAGTTCATCACGGAGGCCGATAAGGAGTTGGTGCTGCCCCTCCAAGAGAAACGGTTCGCCACCGTTAAGGAGGCGGCCACGTGGGCGGACGACCATATGTTGGCCCGTAAGAGTGTGGCGGGAGCCAGCAGTAGCCATCATAGGGACGGAGTTAGTGGCCAGGGCCATAAAGGGTCCAGTCAGCAGGGGCATAGTGGCGGTGCCGGCCCTTCAGGGTTTCCGCGGCCGGGCACCAATAAGATGGCTAACACTCCTAGGGTGCCTCGCACCCCATACGATCCTAAGCGGCGACAGAGCCAGCCCCCACCATCCGCAACGCCCCGGTACAACAACCAGCCCCAGTGTTACTATTGCCGGGCGTTTGTGCATTTTAAGTTTAATTGCCCTAAACTTGCTGCTGCTGTTGCCCCCTCACCTGCTACTCCTAAGCCTCCTCAGAAGCCTGTGGCCCTGTTGGTGTGGCCCAGCCAGCAGGGTGAAGACTGGTTGGTGCCACCAGCCAGCCACAGTACCGTGGAGAAGACTGCTGCTCCACTAATGTCTGCCACCTGGATGGACAGGCCTGACCCACCTTTCCTCTCAATCGGGGAGGTTTCCTGTACACCAGAGGAAGGCCCTCTGGATTGGTGCAAACCATTCTTGTGCCATAGAACAGTTGAGTAGGGGAGTGATAGATTCGACGTGGCTGTGTTGAGGGATACGGCGGCCCAACAGTCTGTCTGCAGGAACGTCACCGGCTGCCCCATCAAGTCCAGCACCGTTGTAGAATGTAGGGGCCTGAATACTGTGGAACCGTATCCTACGGCCCTTGTCACTGCGTTGCCCCTTGGTGACCACTGCGGCTCGAGTAGCAGTAGCTGAGAGGTTGCCCATCCCTGGTGTGGACTTCCTATTAGGAAACGACCTTGCTGGAGGGCGAGTGTGGGTTCACTCGCCTCCTGCGGCCCCTAGCGCCCCACCTGTCATCCAGGCCGTGACACGCTCGAGGGCTAAGCGAGCTAAGAAGGTGGTGGTCAAGTTCAAGCTTCCCCTTGCGACCAGTGAGGAGAAAGCCGGCCAAGGTCTCGAGATAGTGGGCGCTGCTGTAAGCCCCACGAGTTAATAAGGGGGCAGGCCTTGATGGGGACTACGAAGGTATGAGCGGCTTGTTTGAGGAGGATCCTCACGAGTCAGCGCCTTATGGAGGGGGCACTCACGCTGAGTTGTCGCCCGGGTTAGCAGCTGGGTGTCCTGGTATCCAGTCCAGGCCCCAACTGGGAGAGTTGGACCATAGTGATGGGGCCACTGCCGAAGGCAGTGAGGTGGCCAGCTCAGCGGGGGAGCTGGACCCTCCTGTCTCTGCGGAGTGCGCCGGAGGCGAGGAGCTGCTTGCTCCTCTGCCTGGAGACTGTCCTCTAGAGGACAGTCTCGGAGATGGTCCAGTATCAGTAGCTGGCGAGGGGGGCAGTTGGGTCAATGCCACCCCAGCCGCCAGCTCAGGGTGTAGATGGGTTGGGACTCCCACTACCACCCGAACCCGAGAGTTTGCCTGCTCTCCACCAGTTGACTCCTCAGGAGTTGGTGTTAGCACAGCAAGAGGATGAGGGACTGGCTCCCTATTATGCTAGAGTGGGCGAGAGCAGTGAGGAGTTAGACGGCCAGGAGTGTTTTGTCCTGTGCTGGGATGTCTTACATCGGCGGTGGAGTGATGAGTGCAGTGAGTTATGCACTCAAGTAGTGGTGCCAAGGCAGTACCGGGAGGGATTAATTTTGCTGGCACATGAAGGGCCCATGACCAGCCATTTGGGTGCGAGAAAGACAGTGGTGCTGTTACGCCAGAACTTTTGGTGGCCCGGAATGGCTGCTGAGACGGCTCAAGTACTTAAGGGCTGCCACATCTGTCAGGTGGTGGGGGAAACCGAACCAACATCCTCTCCCGGCTCCTTTGCACCCCATTCCCCGCTATTGCCCCTCCCTTTACGCGGGTTCTTATAGATATTGTGGGTCCTCTGCCTTCCACTAAAGGAGGATTTAAGTATATCCTTACCATCATGGACCTCACCACTCGCTACCCTGAAGCAGTCCCCCTGAGAAGTATACATGCTAAGTTCGTAGTGAAGGCCCTCCTTCAGTTCTTCTCACATTTTGGCCTCCCGGCGGAGATACAATCCGATTAGGGGACTAATTTTACCTCCAAGCTGTTTAACCAGGCTATGGAGGAGTGGGGAATCAGGCATGTAGTCTCCAGTGCGTATCACCCGCAGTCCCAGGGTGCTTTAGAGAGGCACCACCAGACCCTTAAGACCATGTTACGTGCCTTCTGCCTAGAACACGAGCGGGACTGAGATGAAGCAGTCCCCTATGTGATGTTTGCTGTAAGGGAGGCTCCCACAGAATCGTTGGGCTTCTCCCCTAATAAGTTAGTGTTTGGGCACCGTGTCCGCGGGCCCCTTGATGTAGTGCGGGAGGCATGGTGCTATCCTCCCGTTAGTGACTCTGCTGTGCCCCTCCTAGATTATGTGCTCGTGGCCCGCGAGAGATTGAGGAAGGCACATGACATTGCACGAACACACTTGGGTGCGGCTCAGAAAGGAATGAAAGGGTACTACGACCGCCGCACAAAGTATCGCAGCTTCCAGGAAGGAGATGAAGTGCTGGTGCTGCTCCTGCTCCAGGGCCAGCCTCTTGCTGCCCGTTATTGTGGTCCCTACACCATCCAAGAGCGGGTGGGGGACCTCGACTATCTAGTGGCGACTCCTGACCGGCGCAAACCAGTGCAGTTGTGCCATGTTAATATGCTCAAGCCATATTACCGTTTTTCTAGCCAGGAGGGCTCTTTTAGTTTTGCCAAGGAGAAGGCACCTTTAGTTTTATTTTGTGGTCGGGAAGAGGACGCTACTGGCGAGTTGGGGTTAGAACCTGTGGCCCCCACAGATTACTGGGAACAGAACAGCACGGCCGCCTTGTATGAGAAGCTCTCCCACTTGGAGGACGAACAGAAGGAGGTGTTGGCGGCCCGCCTAATGTGTTGCCCTTCAGTGTTCCGCAGTGTGCCGGGGAGGACCACATTTGCGGTGCATGATATTGATGTCGGGGATGCGGCCCCGGTCAAGTTACCACCATACCGTGTAAATCCGCAGAAGCAGCAACTTCTCGAGGAGGAGCTAAAGTATATGCTGCACCAAGGGCTCATTAAGCGCACATACAGCGAGTGGAGTTCCCCAGTCACCTTGCAGCCGAAAGCTGATGAAAAGTGTGCTTCTGCATTGATTTTCGCAAGGTGAACTCTCTGTCTACCAGTGATACCTACCCCTCCCCAGGGTGGATGACTCGGTGGATCGTACTGGGGCTGCCACCTACATCACGAAGGTAGACCTAGTCAAAGGGTACTGGCAAGTGCCCCTAACTGAGCGAACCAAGCAGATCGCTAGTTTTGTAGCCAATGGCGCTGTGTATCAGTGCCAAGTGATGCCCTATGGGCTTAAGAATGCCCCTGCCACCTTCCAAAGGCTGATGGATCGGGTGGTAGATGGCCTGAAGAACTGCGTCGTGTACATCGATGACGTGGTGATTTATGACACGTCCTGGGAGGAACAAGTCCAGAATGTAGAGGCCTTGTTTGCCCGTCTGCAGGAGGCAGACTTAGTAGTTAACCTAGAAAAGTGTGACTTTGTGAGGGCAAGAGTACAGTACTTGGGCTATGTAGTGGGCCAGGGCTACGTGACTCCCCCAGAGGCCAAGGTCGAGGCGATAAGTCGGTTCCCCGCCCCGACTTGTTGTCGAGGCCTGCAGAGGTTCCTCGGTGTAGTAGGCTACTACAGGAGGTTCGTGCCTGGTTACTCCACCCCTCTGGCACCTCTCACTGATCTCCTGCAGAAGGGGCAGAAGTGGATGTGGTCTCCAGACTGTGCAGCTGCGTTTTCACGCGTAAAACAGCTGCTCTGTGAGCTGCCAGTCCTCAGGGCTCCCAACTTTAAGAAGCCCGTCTCGCTGGCCGTAGATGCTAGTCAGATAGGGGTTGGAGCGGTGTTACTGCAGCCAGACCACCAGGGAGTCAGCCACCCTGTGTGTTATTTCTCTAAGAAGTTCACCCCAGCGCAGAGAAATTATTCCGTGATAGAACAAGAACTTCTAGCCATCATCTTAGCATTACAACATTTCGAAATTTATGTCCCCTCCTATAGTCCCAAAATGACTATCTTTTCAGACCATAGCCCCCTTCAGTTCTTAGATAGATTTAAGTTCAAGAATGTGCGTTTGACCCGCTGGAGTTTGCTCCTCCAGGAGTATGATCTAGAAGTTCGCCATATCAAAGGGCGCAACAATGTCGTCGCCGACTGTCTGTCTCGCATGACATCGTAAAGAGCATTTGAGAGCGAGTTGTCATCTTTGTTACTTGTCTTTGTTTTGAGAGCCCCTAGCCCAGTTTTAGTATACCAAAATTTTTGAAAATTTGTTTTGTTTTCAAAAAAATTTTTTCAAGGGAGGGGCCTCCCCCGCATTACACTGAGCGATATCATTTCTTTTATTTTGTTTAGTCACCGCCCGGTTGGCGAGCGATGAATGTGAGAGAGAGAGAGAGAGAGAGAATGGGAGTGCTGTGACGTCATCCCTCCCTCCCTGAGCCGAGCGTGGGGTGGCCGGGAAAAGCGACGCCAACCTCCTTTGTTTTTCCCCAGTGCACTGAGAGACCTTAAGCAGAGTAGTCACCGCCGCTGTGTAATAGATTTAATTGTAATTATTCCGTGCACTCCTGTGAAGTGTGTCTGGAGGGCCACTGACAGTAAGGGTGAGGTCTGGGAGAGTGTGCAGACCTTAAGGCGAGATGCTGCTGTGCTTGGAGAGCAGTGAGCAGTTATTAAGTTCTGTAGTGAGCGGGCTGCGGAGATTAGTAGCCACCATTACGTGTGCCACGACTTTTGGCGGCTTTCATGAGCCTTGTGAGAGACAGGGTGTCGCCAGGGGTTCGTGGGTACGGGAACTGCTGTTATCTCTGCCCAGTAGGTGGCTGGGAGAGATTGCTGTCTGGTAGTGGGCAGTACTCAGTGTTGTGAATTCCGTGTAGCGGGATCAAGTATTGCGCCTCTATGGGTTGCTGGGGAAGGAGATCAGGGAGCTGTAGTGTTGTAGTGAGAGGACCTAACGTCCTTACATAGTATGTAGTATAGCAGGAAAATACCCTCCAGTATTAAGTAGAAGTAGTAGTGGTGGTAGTGGAGGTGCGAGGCAGCTCCTTTGTTCCCCCTTAGTGCGTGGGAGGTGAGCCACGTGAGTTGATGCCCAGTAAGGGTGGCGGGGCAGTCTTCCCTCACTCCTGTGTCGAGGTAGTTCTGACCTGAGGTATTCGTGTCTGTTATTGTCTGCCACGTCCGGGAGACGTGTGTAGTGTGTCTCGCCGAGGCTGAGGGCCTCATAGAATATTGTGGGCAGTAGTGTGCTGTGTTAGCAGCCTTGGTGGTGTGGGGCTGGCTGGAGAGAAGTGTGTCGGTGTATGTGAAAGTGGCTGACGAGGAGGTGGGCTAGTACGCAGTACCGCGGCGGGCCAGATATTATGCTGCTTGTAGTGAGTGTGGACTCTCTCCCTTGTGGAGGGCTCCAGACCACTACATTTAGCTAGGAATGGAGTTGTCTTGAGTAGAGTGGGTGGATTGTCCTACGTGAGGGCGCTTCTACCAAGACAACTTTCTCTCCGCACTCCCGTGCAGAATTACTTGTTATTAGGACGAGGAGGAGGAGGAGGAGGAGGTGACGAGTAACCTTTCCCAATCTCTGAGGTTAAGATTGTGGTGGCGATCTAGGGAAGCAGCTTCTGTCTGTTTTTTAAGAGTTTGAAAAGAACCTGGTCGCGCCTTGCTAGTGCGGCGGTGTATACCGGTTGGCCGCACTCCTGGGACGAGCTGTCCTGTAGGCTAGCGGGCGTGACAATATATATATATATATATATATATATATATATATATATATATATATATATATATATATATATATATATATATATATATATATATATATATATATATATATATATATATATATATATATATATATATATATATATATATATTTTTTTATGCACCAAAGCTCAGAACTGCAAGCAAAACAAATATATACACTAAATTTATTAAAACGTCTTATTTATGGTTTTTTCGGGTGTTTTAAGGAAAAAAAAACAATCTGGATTGAAGACTGTATTTTGAAGTCATTTTACATTGTTATGCTTCAAAACTATAAAAGTGATGAAAACAAGCCAATATAGAAAAACAAAAGTAAAAGTAACAAAAACGTTATTTTATTAGTTTTCAGTATTATTTATGGTTTTTTCGGGTGTTTTATGTAAAAAAAAGAATAATATCTCGATTGAAGGTTTTGTATATTCAAGTCATTTTACATTGTTATGCTTCAAAAAGATAAAATTTATGAAAACAAAACCATGGTAAATAATAAAAAAAAAAAACGTTTTATGCTAGTAAGTTTCAGCATTTTTTGCAACAAAACACTAAAATGAAGGCAAAACACATGATTACACATTATTTGTTTAAGGAACTGAAATATGTAAAAAATGGGTTATTTTGGTGTTTTCCATCATTTTATGCACCAAAACTCAGAAATGGAAGTAAAACAAGTATTTACACTATACTTGTTATAACGTCTTATTTATGTGTTTAAGGTGGTTTATGAAAAAAAAAAAAAAAATTATCCTGGTTGGAGATTTTCTATATTCAACTCATTTTTTACATTGTTTACCTTCTAAACGATTAAAAAGATGAAAAGAAGCCAATATAGAGAAACGAAAGTAAAATTAAGAAAAACGTTATTTTAGTAGTTTTCAGCTTTTTTTTTTTTTGCATCAAAACAAAAAATGTATGCAAAACGAATTATTAGAATTTATTTGTTTAAGGAACTGAAATATGTCAAAAATGGGTTATTTTGGAAGTTTCCAGCATTTTATGCACCTAAACTCAGAAATGCAGGCAAAGCAAGTATATGCACTATATTTGTTAAAACGTCCTCTCTATGTGTTTTTAAGGTGTTTTATGAAAAAAAAACAATATCCCAATTGAAAATGTTGATATACAACATTCTCAATCGAGATAGTCATCTTACATTTTTATGCTTCAAAACGAAAAAATTGATGAAAACAAACTAGTATAGAGATTGCAATGCAAAAATAGCAAAAACGTGTTGTTTTAGTAGTTTTCAGTAATTCTTGCACCAAAACACTAAAATGAAGGTAAAACACACACTCTTTGATTAAGGAACTGAAATATGTAAACAAATGGGTTATTTTGGTGCTTCTATCATTGTCAGGGCTGGGTGGCTGTGTGATATGTGTCAATTACTCTTTAAGAAATTGGAAATAAACATTGAAGCAAATATAATATAATATTTAATTATACACCACACACCACATCACAGGCGTTAACATGATGATGGGCTAGTCCACACCTTCCACTACAGCTCCTCAGGTCCGTCTCTGTTTCACAGTAGAAGTTCCCTCGGTAGAGGCGGCCACAGGTGACGCCCGGCAGGAACAGAGGATGAAGCAGTCCATAGACTCACCCTCACGAGCTATGGTCAGACAGGCGCTGGTTCTTGATAAATCCCGGAGCCGGAGATTGTAGGAAGCTCCACGGAGGTGGTTGGATGGATGGATGGATGGATTTTAATTTCATGGCGCCGCAACAACAAAGGTCATATGGCGCCGCTACTATAAATTGACTGCCACTAACGTGTATCTAAAAACTATGTAAAAGTAATTAAAGACAATACAAGTAAAAAGGTAAGAACTAAAAAAAACTATAAAACTATATAAAACATTAAAATACATAGAATAAAATGAAATAAAATTCACAGCTTTGGGAGAAGGCCTGCTTCTCCCAAAAACCTTAAAATGTCATGGCCCTGGGCCAGGCACTCTGGTCCAAGGACCTTTCAAATATAATAGACACCGCTCGGAGGTGGTTGATAGTCTCCAGGAATGCAGCAGGCGAAGTACACACCCGTCGTGAGGCAGGGTAAGAGCCGCGGCAGCTTGGTACAAGGTGGCGTGGCGTGACGGCTAAGTTCACCAGGTGAAGGTGGCAGCGATGGTGGTGAAGGTGCCAAGGGTGAAAGGCGGTTGGTAGGGACCCCAATCCTTCCGACCAGCCTTCAGAGAGTTGAGCAGCACTGGTGATGATGTAGGTAGCGCGGGAGAGGTGTTACCCAGCGCTGGCTTGCGAGCTGGCTGCCTGAGCCGTCACTCAATGCTGCCAACGTTGCCTCGACGGGTCCGGCTCCCAGGGTGAATGGGAGGGAGAACCCGGGGATGTGTTGAAGCTGACCCGAGTTGCTCGAATGCCAGAGCGAGTCGTTCGTGGCCTCCGAACCCTTGCCGCAGTTTGAAGCTGAATCCTGAGATAGGTAATGGCCGGTGTAGGATGATGAGTGTTGCCCCCTCACACAGGTCCCCCACTGAAACATCTGCTGCACAGCAGATGAGAGAACGGTAACTGAGGAAGGATACACCAATAAACACTAATAACCCAAAGAAAACTTATCTAGTAAACACTTGAACTTGCATCCCCGCATCCCTTGCTCCAAATAGCAATCTTCTTAACCCATAACTATATAGTATCGAGGCTGCTGAGAAGGTCAGCCCCAATGTTGTCAGCACCTGCCACATGGACGACTCTAAACTTGTATGGTTGCAGTCCCAATGCCCACCGTAGCACTCTCTCATTCCGGCCCTTAAATGTTTCCAGATATACCAGAGGTTTGTGGTCTACTTCCAGGATGAACTCCTTACCTCGAAGGTAGAAATTAAACCTGTTGACGCCGAAGACAATTCAACCATTGAGTGGGAATGTCTAGCAGATTCCCGCTCGATGGTTGAATAGCATCTCTCGCGGTCCAACAGCTTCCGACTTGCGTAGGCTATGGGATGCGGATGATCCTCGTGGTACTGTAGCAACACAGCTCTCACTCCATGACTTGATGCATCAGTTCGTAAGACGAAGGTCAGGTCTGGGTCATGAAGTCGTAGTACCGGTGAGGAGGACAGGGCTTTCTTCAGATGGTCAAAACAAGTGCGCAGGTCTTCAGTCCATGGTAATGGTTCCCGTACCGTTTTCCTCAGCAGATCAGAAAGAGGACCAGTCAGCTCAGAAGCCTGGGGAATAAAGATTTTATAGATGGAAACCATACCAAGGAAACTTCGGAGTAACTTCTTTATGGTGGGAGGTGTCATAAAGAGGATGGCCGATATCTTGTCCTCCTGTGGCTTCAGCTGGTTGTGCGTCAAGATAAATCCCAGGTAGTTTATGGAGCTCACTTCGAACCGGCACTTGGTGTTGGTTGCGGGATGTATAATGGAGGGCGTGTATGCCTAAGTAAGGGGCAGACATACACGCAGTACACGTAGATTCTTTACTTGTCCTTAGAGCTACAAAGGGTAGGAAATGGCGGCCAGTAGCGACTCGGGAGCACAGGCTCACGTGCTAGCTGAATGCGCAGAGAAATACACAGTGTTGCCACATACACGTAATATGCATTAATACAATACATAACCCACATCTACCCCCCCATTCTGCGCTGAGAAGTCCACAGGGACTCGAGCGACTGCAGCTGCGGACGCCTTCTCCTGGAGTCGTGGCGACCTGCGGGGCACCACCGTATCAGGTGCCGCCAAGGGAGCAGTGGCGTCCTCCATCGTAGAAGTAGCGTTTAGGGGTGGAGCAGGGCGGAGGAAGCGCCTGTTCCTTCACCACACTCGGCCACTGGGCATCTTGAGCAGGTAATCCCGTGACCTGCCAACGCCCATGATGGTGCCAACCTTGTCCCACCGCTGCGTAGTCGGGTCCTGGATCCGAACCACGTCACCTCGCTGCAGGGGTGGAAGAGGCCGAGCGTGAGCGTCGTAGCGACTTGTGGCATCACGGAGACGGGCAGCAGCTCGACGGTCGCAACTCTCGTCCCTGGCCTGCCACTGTTTCTGGAAGGCGCTGGCATGTGCGGGGACGCAAGAGCGTAAAGGGCGACCATACAGGACTTGAGCTGGAGAGCGACCCGTCTGGTTGGGGGTGTTCCGAAGCTCCAGGAGACCCCTGTCGAACGCCTCACAGTCTATATTGCCAGACGGTGCCACCTTCTGGATGAAGTGCTTCACGGCCTTCACTGCAGACTCGGCATGGCCGTTAGACTGTGGGTAATGGGGCGTCGATGTGTCGTGACGGACTCCCCAGCGCTCGAGGAACGTAGAAAACTCCCGGCTGGCGAACTGTGGGCCACCGTCCGTGCGCAGGCGTACAGGAACACCCAGGTCCCTGAAGAGGCGGCGGAAGTGGCGAATGGTGGCAGCAGACGTCATATCAGCGCCACAGGACACGACGACAGGCCAGCCGGACAGACGATCTGCAATGACTAAGAAAGCCTTCCCTGCAACTGAGAAGTAATCAGCAGAAATGGACTCGAATGGTCGAGTTGGGTTGTTGTCATCACAGAGTCTTGGTTCATACTGTTGACTGGGCTGCAGAATCTGGCACGGCTCACATGCTCGAACAGTGTTGACAATGTCAGCCTCCACTCCTGGCCAGAACACAGCCTGCCTAGCACGGCGCTTGGTGGCTTCGACACCACGATGGCTGTCGTGCAGGCAGGCCAAGACACGGCGACGTAGGGCTGTAGGCACCAACACTCGTGCACCGTACAGGACGAGATCCTCATCACAGTAGAGGTCCTCCCGTAACTTCCAGTACGGGTGGAGCACGTTGGGGAGGGCGTACCTGTCCATAGGGAATCTGTTCTTCACAAAAATGAAGGAGCTGGACGTACTCGGGGTCCTCGGTTGTAGACGTGGATTCTCTATAGCGTCAAGGGAGTAGCTGTTTAGGATGGGAACTAGAGGGCGATGATCGGTGACGAGGTTAAAGTGTTGCAATCCTGTGAGGTAGAACTTGGTCTTCCCCATGGCCCATACGACAGCTAACATCTCCAACTCGATCGTCGCATATCGGGTCTCTGTATCCGTCAAGAAACGTGAGCCGCACTGGACGAGACGCTGCTGTCCACCACCGTGGTCCTGCAGTAGGCATAACCCAGCCCATACAGGCGGGAAGCATCGGTCTGCAGAGTCGTAGGGAGAGCAGGGTCAAAGGCAGCTAGGACTGGTGGGCTGGCCAAGGCCATCTTCACACGTTGGAAGGCTTGCTCATGGTCGGGCGTCCACACAAACGACTTCTTGGGGCTCAAAAGTGGGCGAAGAGGCGCAGCAGTGGCAGCGAGGTCGGGCGAGAAGCTGGCGAGCTGGTTGACAAGGCCCATGAAGGACCTAAGGTCGGTCAACGTAGCAGGCGTAGCAAACTCAGTGATGGCCCGAACCTTGTCAGGGTCTGCTGCGATGCCGTCATGGGAGAGCCTGTAGCCGCAGAAGGACACTGATGGAGCCGCCAGCACAAACTTCTTGGCATTTAAAGTGATGCCATGGGCTCGGCATCTGGCCAAGATGTCGTTAACGTGGCGTAGATGTGTGAAGTAATCCTCGTCGTACACGAGAATGTCATCCACGACTTTGACACACTGTGGCACTCCCTGTAGCGCGATGTCTCCTCGGAGGCAGAAGGCGTCGCCTGTGGCTGCGAAACCCATGGGACCTCGGAGGTACTTGAAGCGCCCATATGGAGTGATGAACGTAGTCAGGGCCTGGTCGTCCTCATGCAAGGGTATCTGCCAATATCCACACAACGCGTCAATCGTGGTGAAGTAGCGTGCCCTGGCATCGACGCTCCGGATGGCTGCAAAAGGCGTGGGTGATGGGTGTGCAGGCCGAGATACTTGTGCGTTCAACTTACTCAGGTCCGTAGTGATCCTGACACCTCCACCAGGTTTCGGCACAACAACCATCGGATGGCACCAATAAGATGGGACGTCACCAACAGGAGCAATAACGCCTCGTGCCACCATAGAGTCCAGCTCAGCTTTCACTGCGTCCCTGTAGGCCAAAGGAATAAGCCTCGGCGTGTGGACAGCAAACGGCTGGGCGTCGTCTCGTAAGTGGATCCTCATCGGCGGTCCAGACATCGGCTTGAGTGGAGCATCCTGTGTGGAATCCTTTGTCAAGAGGACATCCTGGTACTCCCTCAAGAAGTACTCCTTCGCTGCGTCTGGGGAAGTGGTGCTGAGAAGAGGTAACGCAGGCACGCTGGAACGTGGAGCTGGAGCGTTTGTCGCCTCCCTTACACTGGCGACACTGCCTCGTGCTGAGAAAATCTGAGCAGGGAAGTCGTGAGGCACGATCCCCAAAGCACGACAGTGTTCACGGGACAGAAGTGGGGTGTTCCACGAACCCTGCACATCTATCCAGCCCGTACAAGACAGCTCGCCGTAAACTAGTGTGGCCTGGAGCGAACCGAGGGCAGCAGACATCTTCGTCCCATCAGCGTTGTAGTAGGCAAGGGATGGAGGAGGACCAAGAGCCTGTCTGTCGATGCCCAACATTCTCAAGTGCTGTGGGCCGATGACCGTCGTGTCGGCACCAGTGTCGGGAATGAAGTCCAGACCACCAGAGTGACCGTCATGCAACACTTCCACTCGTACAGTAGGAGGAGGTGTCGGGTCATCACGAGTACTGATAGGAGACTGACATGAGGCCTCAGGTGGGCCCTCATGAGACCCTGGGTCCGTTGTGAGAGACTGTAACCGCACCACGTGGAAGGTGGGGTGTCTTCCTCTTTCCCTTTCGGCTTCTCGGGTCGCTGCGACTTACTCCTTGCCTTGGTTTGCTTGCAGACTTTCTCCAGGTGCCCCAGACGGTTACAAGCAGTGCACGTAGACTGCCTGGCTGGGCACTTGGGCATCAAAGCGTAGTGGCCAGTCTTCCCACAACCTCTGCACGTAACACCTGTTGCTGGGCAGCCCTTCGGGCCGTGGTCTCGCCTGCCGCAGCTGCTGCAGGAGGTAGGCGCCCGATGAGTGGGTGAAGGTTGGCGAGGGGACTCCAGGTTTGTGTGCTGCTTTCTTCGTCTGTTTATACGTTGAGACAGCAGACACTGTAGGTGAGGCACGTATGGCAGAGGCGGCTGACCGCGTCGCCTCGTGGGCCCTGCATACATTGATGACGTCAGCAAGAGTAGAGGCGGCGTCGAGGGACACAATCTTGGTCACCAATTCCTCGTCGTGGACGCCTGTCAGGATACCGTGCTTCATCCAGGCCTCTTCACAGTCCAGGTGGTGAGCCTTACAGATGTCGAATTCCTCCGCCAGGCTCTTCAGTCGGACGAGAAACTCGGAGAAGGGCTCGCCTCTCGCCTGCCGACAGCTAGTGAAGGCTCGCCGACGCAATGCCTCGTTGTTGGAGTCACGTATATGAGCCTGGAGAATGTCAAGCACTTCATCAACTGGCTTGAGAGAGGTAGGCGACACCTGTAATGTGTGCTCTAACACCCTCTGCGTCTCCAGAGTGAGGCACATACGTAGCTGGATCCTCTGTTTAGGCAGCGTCAGGCTGGGCAGGTCGATCATCGTCGCGTAGTCCTCCCAACGTCTCCTCCACTCACGAAACACTTGGTACGTCACGTCGTGTGACAGTGGCGGCGGAGGTGTGACAGCTGCTTTCTGCACAGGTGGGTGGGTACCGGAGCCGCTCTGTGCACCGCCAGGACTCCCAAGCGTCTGGGGGTTCGTCGGAGCCGCACCGGCGCGCCCTGGGAAGAAGTGAGGCTGGTTAACAGAGCACGAAACTCAGCTCTGTCTTCCCGGCGTTGTTCCTCCATCTCACGTCGAGCGGCCGCCTCCTGTCAGCAAACCATTGGAAGAATACTGAGAAATCAGGGTAGACAGGTGTGTGAGAAGGTGCATGGTGTGGCGACCTGGGTGGAGTGGTGGTGGTGGGTGGGGTGGCGGGCGGAGGTGGGGCGGCGGTGTCCGGGGCCGCCGCTTCACCCGCGCCTGCGGTAGCACCAGCCAACGTCTGTGACAGGCTGTCTGGTTGTCCCGGCGTCCCCTCATCTTCCTCCTCAACTCGTCTGGGAGGCTTGGGACGTCGTTTTGACCGCGCCATGCCGAGGAATCACTCGTAGATGTGAGAGCAAATGTGTCAGTGTGCGTGGTGTGGCGGGAAGACAGCTGGGCAGGCAGGCAGCGAGAGGTGCAGCAAGGAGGTATGCGCGGGCTCACGGCACGCCGCTCGCTCTCGTAATGGCAGTGCAGTCAGTGTCTTGCGGGACTCGACAGAGAGCAGAGGTGCGTCGCGCTGCGCTCGTTTCTGGGCAAAGAGACGTAACCAACCCCTGAAACAAAGCGGCACCTCGATGCAAACACTCCCGGGCACTGCACTGCACTATACCGCCGCACACTGCACTGTAATACACTGCCACACGCTGCACTGCACTGCACTGTCACGTAACACCACGGGTCCGCAGCACACAGTCGTAGCACACGTCAGCAATCTCACAGCTGGTGGCGGGAGGACGTGATGGCGCCGCCGGCTACTGGGATGAGTTCTTTCCCCTCGTAACTGATGTCTCCAGGGACAAGACGTGTCGTCACTGCGCCATGTTGGTTGCGGGATGTATAATGGAGGGCGTGTATGCCTAAGTAAGGGGCAGACATACACGCAGTACACGTAGATTCTTTACTTGTCCTTAGAGCTACAAAGGGTAGGAAATGGCGGCCAGTAGCGACTCGGGAGCACAGGCTCACGCGCTAGCTGAATGCGCAGAGAAATACACAGTGTTGCCACATACACGTAATATGCATTAATACAATGCATAACCCACACTTGGAAGGCTTGATCGTAAGGCCGTGTTGCTGTAATCTATGAAGAACAGATTTAATGGCAAAAATATCAGCTGGCCAGTCGGCAGAATAAATGAATATATTATCAAAATAAAAGGCAGTAACAAGTTCAAAAGGCATCCTGGTAAACTCTATCAGTCCCATGTGAGTTGGAAAAGCAGTTAAAGGACGAGCCTCTGCTGCCAAGGGGCCTTGATAGTAGGCTTTACACAAATTCAACTCGGAGAAATATCTTGCTCCTGAAAACTTGTGCAACTCGGTTTCGGCGTTGCAGGACGGCTCGGCGTGGAACAAGGTGACTGAGTTAAGGAGACGGTAATCTATGGCCATCCTGTATGTACCGTCTGATTTCCTTACCATTACTACGGGAGAGCAGTGCTACGATGTTGAAAGCTGGATTATTCCTTGGTCAAGAAGTTGGTTAACCTCCTTCTGGAAGTGATGCTAGAGGTGGATCGGCACTGGGAAGATCTTCGCTTGAATTCTTCTCGTTGTGATGAGGACGATGTCCTCTGTCGGATGCCTCTTGTAGGCTTTCCATGCCCGGTATTTGTCGTCAGAGGCTTCTCGGCACGCAGGTCCAAACCAGGGCTGGTCAGAGGGCTTGGTGGTGTGAGAGGAGTGTGGTACCCATCGTTCTTGTAAGGTGAGTAGCAGCTCAGAGAACTAACTGCCTTACCTGCTGGTTGACATCTCCACTCAAAACAGCTCCCCAGTTCGTCCTTCTCAGGTCCTCCCTTAAGGCTCCCCAGTCTGTGGCTTCCCATTTCCACAGAGTGTGGGAGAAGCTCTCCTTACGTTGGCGTCTGAAGTGGACTTTCGTGATGACAGCCACATGATCTGAGGTGCCTATAAAGTCCAAGGGTGAACATTGAACATCACTGGGGGGAGATCAGATCACAGGGTCAAGAGGTGACCCAGAGACATGAGTGGGGAAGGTGACATGATTATGTAGGTCATTTACCACCACTAGCGTGTTGAATGAGGCGTGCACTGTGTGTGGGTTCAAGTCACCTACAATTATCACTCCCTCACACTGGTTGGCCGTCAACATTAGGTCCAGGTTTTCTGTGAGGTAGTCTGTTATCGTTGCGCCTTGAGAAGGAGGACGATAACAGCCAATGCACAGTACACTTCTACCCACACTGTCTATTATTTTCCAAAATAGCATTTCCAGGTCACTGGGCATGTTCGTGGGAGACTCTACCACCTGAACGTTAACACACACTTTATAACAAAAGGCCACGCCACCTCCCCGTATGGAGCGGTCTTTCCTTATTCAGGGCGAGTAACCCCGGACGCGGGCGTAGCTTAGAGGTATGTTGTCGTCCAGGAAGGTCTCACACACGAACACAATGTCTGCCTTGTTCCTGGTTATGGCTCTGTGAGTGAGCACCCCAATGTTGGTATGGAACCCTCTCAAATTGGCCGACACTATCGTCAATTCACTGTTGAGCGGAGTGTGGCGGCGCCAGGTAGTAGGGGTGTCCGGCGCCATAGTAAGCTGTGGTGGTGAGGAGCTGTGAGGAGCCGTGAGTGGAGCCCTTCTGTGTCTCAGCAGAGGAAGCTGCCAAGCAACACTTCTCAGGGCGAGGAGTGTTTCCTGACCACTCTGCCTCTCTGCCTGCACTAACTCCTGTTGTCTCACGTCCGCGATCCTACAGGTGGCGGAGGAATGGTGGCGGCCTTGACAGTAATCACAGACCTGCCTCGGACACTGATCTCGAGTGTGCCCCTGACGTTTGCACTGAGGGCACTTGAGGCGCGTTTTTGATAGTCCACGCTTAAGGCAGCCTTAAGCCTGGCTTAAGGCTGACGTCATTTTGTGTTCTTTCATGTCCCCAAACTTGAGCCAGAGCGTAGCCCGCCTTAAGGCAGGGCCGGCCAAACTCAAGCCAGCTGCAGAGCAGGCTCGACTTTCCGCTAGCCAGTTGTGACGTCACATGTAAATAAACAAATAAAACATGACGAATGAATGTTCCATTAGCTGCTGTTGATAGTTCTGCACCAAACTGAATGCTGTTTCAGTATCTTCTGGTATCTCTGGCAAGTCTGGAAACATGATGGACTGGACTGTTGATGCAGGGAGGAAAGATAGCAACTAGGATGATACCAGCTTTGAAGCGCCTTGAGTATAGAGATAGATTAAAGGCATTAAACATGTTTTCATTTGAGAGGAGATGTATAAGAGGGGATATTTAAAATGTTCTCAGATACAAACTACATAGATGTGAGATCTTTCTTTACCTTAGAGGAGGAAGTAGGACTACAAATCATGGCAGGAAGATTAGAAAGCAAGGCTGCAGGTTAGATATAAGAAAATATTTCTTTAGTCATAGGGTGGTAGACTTCTGGAATGCATTGCCAGAGACGGTTGTAAATAGCACTAGTTTGACAATGTTTAAAACATTAGATAAGCACTTAAATTTATTAGATTTATAATTATGTATAGCGCTGCATGATAGTTTTTATAAGAAATTTACTATAGTTAAACAAGACATGATCCCCATGTATGGGGACCACAAATTGTAGAGGATTTCGCTGCAGGACTTACCCCTGTTAATGGGCCAAATATTTAGAATTAGTATATAATGTATTGTGTACTTGTAAGTGTAACTTTAAGTACTGATGACGAGATCGCTGTGCGACTGATACAGGATAACCTAGATGGGCCCTGGTGGCTCTTTGCTATCCTATTATTTGTTATGTTATGTTATGTTATGTAGGAAAGATAAGTTACAAAGCAGCATATCTTGCACTTCCTGTTCGTCTGCCATCTTTATTGTTGTCATCTGTCAGCTGGTGCCTGGTCACGTGATCGAAGGTCTAGCAGGCCCGTTTTCCATTGTCCCAGATTTTGCTTAAGCCTGCCTTAAGGCGAGGTCTAGCCGTAGGGGCATTAAAAAACGCAGCTTTGGTCTGCTGCTGTTTCGGCTGAATCACCTCCTGTCGTGACTGCTGCTGCCGACGCTCGGATAATGATTCATTGGAGTCGGAGTCGGAGTTCCTTCCTGTGGCCGTATTCCTCCTCCTCTTTCGCTTAGGGCGGTGTTGCCTGCCAGCAGAGCTGCTTTGCGTAGTGGCAGTGCTTTCCTCTCTTGTTTGGGGCACACCTTGCTGTAGCGTTGATGCAGGGTATGGTGGGACAGGAGGTTCTGGGGTGTGTGGCGGTTGGGGTGGGGTGGGTAGGGGAGTTTGGAGTTGGGAGGTAGTGTGTAGTTAGAAGAGGGGGTTGGGTGAGGTAGTGCAGCAATGTCGAGTGAGGTGGGAGAGGCAGGAGGAGTAGAGGATGAAGGAGGGTTTAGATAGGCAGAGGAGGAGGGTAGGAAAGGAATAGAGGTGTTGGGCGGGGAGGAAAGTGTAGGTGGGGTGGGGATAGTAGAGGAAGAAGCAGAGGCGTTGGGTGGGAGAAAGGTATAG